>NW_028270180.1:17880596-18027060 GCF_037043375.1 Chiloscyllium plagiosum
GAGTGTTGGGGGGTGGGGGGGGTGGGGAGCGTTGGGGGGGTGGGGGAGTGTTGGGGGGTGGGGGGGTGGGGAGCGTTGGGGGGGTGGGGGGGGGTGGGAAGAGTTGGGGGGGAGGGGAGTGTTGGGGTGGAGCTGAGGGGAGTGTTGGGGGGGGGGGGGGGGGGGGAGTGTTGGGGTGGGGAGGGGAGTGTTGGGGTGGGGGAGTGGGGGAGGGGAGTGTTGGGGTGGGGGAGTGGGGGGAGGGGAGTGTTGGGGTGGAGCTGAGGGGAGTGTTGGGAGGGGGGTGAGGCGGGGGTGAAGGGGCGCCCCTCAAACAACGGCAGGTCCCGATCGGCTCTCCCCCTCCCTCACTGCCTCACTCACCTATAGTAGAGATGAAGGTCGTGTTAAAGGCGTCCTCCGAGAAGCGGAAGAGGAGGCAGGTTTTACCGACGCCGCTGTCGCCGATCAGCAGCAGCTTGAAGAGGTAATCGTAAGTCTTGGCCATGGCGGGCGGGAGCTGACTGCGGCCGAGGGAGAAACCCAGCACCGTGCGCATGCGCAGGAACCTGGGGGCGGGGTACTACATCATCGGCTGGTTGGCCTCCTTCAGACGCACGTACGTATGACGTTCACACCGCAATGATAACTGGGAATTGTAGTCCGTTCTCTTCCTTTCTTCCTGAGCTTCATTCTCTCCTACCACTCCACGAGGAGAGGGTCTCTCAAGACATATTGTTCTTAAAGTGGGACAATTACATTAAGATCAGCAACATGGATGTGAATCCCGTTGATTTTTTTGTCTGTTGCCCCAGCACAGTGAAGTCTCCAAGTATTTTTTTACAAAATAAAGAACTGCAGATGCTGGAAATCTCTGAAACAAAAACAGAAAATTGTTGGAGAAATTCAGCTGATCTGGCAGCATCTGTGGAGAGGGATAGAGTTAAAGTTTTGAGTCCAGCAACCTTTCTTCAGACTGGACTGGAAACGTTAACTCTGCTTTCTGTTTCCATGCTGAACATCTCTATGACTCTATATGCTACCCAGATGGCGTCCTTCTTCAAGGACCGCAATTTCCGCCCCGACGTGGTCGACGATGCCCTCCACCGCATCTCTTCCACTTCCCGCTCCTCCGCCCTTGAGCCCCGCCCCTCCAACCGCCACCAGGACAGAACCCCACTGGTCCTCACCTACCACCCCACCAATCTCCATGTACGGCGCATCATCCGCCGTCATTTCCGCTACCTCCAAACGGAACCCCACCACCAATGATATATTTCCCTCCCCTCCCCTATCAGCATTCCGTAAAGACCACTCCCTCCATGACTCCCTCGTCAGATCCACACCCCCCACCAACCCAACCTCCACTCCCGGCACCTTCCCCTGCAACCGCAGGAGGTGCAAGACTTGCGCCCACACCTCCCCCCTCACCTCCCTCCAAGGCCCCAAAGGAAACTTCCATATCCGCCACAGATTCACCTGCACCTCCACACACATCATCTATTGCCTCCTCTGTTCCCGATGTGGCCTCCTCTATATTGGGGCGACAGGCCGGCTACTTGCGGAGCGTTTCAGAGAACACCTCTGGGACACCCGGACCAACCAACCCAACCACCCTGTGGCTCAACATTTCTATTCCCCCTCCCACTCCACCAAGGATATGCAGGTCTTTGGACTCCTCTATCGTCAGACCACAACAAAACGATGGTTGGAGGAAGAACGCCTCATCTTCCGCCTAGGAACCCTCCAACCACAAGGGATGAACTCGGATTTCACCAGTTTCCTCATTTCCCCTCCCCCCACCCTGTCTCAGTCAAATCCATCAAATTCAGCACCGCCTTCCTAACCTGCAATCTTCTTCCCGACCTCTCCGCCCCCACCCCAGTCTGACCTATCACCCTCACCTTGACCTCTTTCCACCTATCACATTTCCGACGCCCCTCCCCCAAGTCCCTTCTCCCTACCTGCTGGACAAACTTTCCTCATTCCTGAAGAAGGGCTTATGCCCAAAACGTCGATTCTCCTGTTCCCTGGATGCTGCCTGACCTGCTGCGCTTTTCCAGCAACACATTTCCAGCTCTGATCTCCAGCATCTGCAGACCTCACTTTCTCCTCTATATGCTACTAGACGTGTTAAATTTCTCCAGCAAGTTTCCATTTTGAGTTTTATTTTGTCATGGGATATGGGCATCACTGGCAAAGTTAGCATTTGTTGCCCATCCCTAAGTGCCCTTGAACTGAGTGGCTTGCCAAGCTATTTCAGAGGGTATTAAAGATTTAACCACATTGCTGTGTCTGGAGTCACATGTAGGCCAGAGCAAGTATAAGTGACAAAAAAAAATCCAAAATCCAAGTTAGACAAGCAAGAGGTCAGAAGAACATAACAAGTCAGGCAGCAACAGGAGGTGGAGAAGTCAACTTTTCGGGTGCAACCCTTCTTCAGGACTTTAAAGAAGGCTTACACCTGAAATGTTAACTTCTCCACCTCCTGATGCTCCCTGGCTTGTGTTCTTCCTGCCTCCTGCTTGTCTACCAGGCATAGAGGGCAAATTTCCTTTCCTAAAGGGCATTAGTGTACCAAGTGGATTCTTACAACAATCCTTCACAACCCTGGGCTGCCCAAGTACAGTTCACCTCCCAAAACCTGTAGGATTTGATCATCAAGTAATCTTTCTAACATATCAGCCTCACTCCAGCTTAATTCCTTTGGTATGATAATCACCAACAAAATTGGACTCTTACAGAATCAGTTCACCAATTTTCACACTTCAATTTTTTTTTACTGGTCCTACCCAAATCTTTGCCACTAGTCCATAGTATTATGTTACTGCCAAGAACTGAAAGCCTGAGCAAACATATGTTTGTTTTCCCCGAGACACTATTTTCTTTGCAGGCTGATTTTCCAGAAATCTACTGTCTCAGCCAGAAGTCAGATTGTATGGATCATGTTTTGTTCCAGAAATCCAGATGGGGATGAATAGACCAGAACATGATTTTCCATTTATGTGAAAGAATACACATTACAAGCTTACACCTCCCATCCCAACAGTCACACTTCTGGTCTGCATTCAATTAAAGTGGACTCGAGTATAGATCTTCCATAAGCAAACCATTAAATATAATTAATACACAATTGTATCTGGGCTTAAATTCCACAGAGTTCATAAAAATGGGGGGGGGGGGTGTTCTCATTTTAACATTTAACATTTTGTTTTCAGTTCAGATGAAATACTGGATCTGAAATATATATCTATGTTAACTAACATAAACTTTTAAAGCATCTGCTAAACGGAAGTTTGGCATTGTGAGAAATGAAAATAACCTACCAAGTTTGACCAGACCTGAGATTTAGGTGACACTAAACTAAAGTCAATGGGGAGAAAATAGAATCAGAGGGAGGTGAGGTGCACTTTGAGATGCTGGAAAGAATGAGTTAAAATTGTATTCTTGACTCCTGCTCAACTAAATAGAATGAAATGTTTTAATCCTCACGTTTTGGATACTGGAAAAGCAAATATAGATAGTGAACTGAGTCTTGTAAGCACTGCCATTTTAAATAGATATAGAAGGTCATTAGATAAACATATGGATAATAACGGAACAGTGTAGGTTAGATGGGCTTCACATTGATTTCACAGACTGGTGCAACATTGAGGGCCGAAGGGCCTATACTGCACAGTAATATTCTATGTTCTGTGTTCTAAGGTGATGGTTGTTCTGTACAATTGCAGTGTCACAGTCTTCTTTAACCCATTACTTCCCCCAAGTCCCCTTTGGTTTATTGATTGATACCAATTTCTGTGAGGTAGTGAGTGACTGACTGAGACAGTGGACGTGTGAGTGAGTAAGTGAATAGAGACAATACCGCATGTGAGTGAGTGAGAGTGAGAGAGAGAGAAAGGGAGAGAGAAACTGGATGTCTGCATTACTCCAACTCTAGTTTCTCATGTATCAATTTCCTATGATCCATTTTAGTTACTAAGTTTTTAGCATACTAGTCTTTTTAAGCTTTAGATTTCCATCCCGAAACCTCTCCATCTCTCTTTATCCTCCAAAAACAGAGAAAACTCTCTTTAAAAGCTATCTCTTCAACCAAGCTTTTGATTACTTTACAATTAGATGTAGAATATTAATTAGCTTTATTGTCACATGTACTCACATGGGTACAGTAAGTTTACAAGTCGCCACTTATGGCGTCATCTTAGGTACCAAGTACCTGGGTACAGATTTTTAAATTAACTCTTCCTGATGAAGGGCTTTTGCCAGAAACGTCGATTTTCCTGCTCCTCAGATGCTGCCTGATCTGCTGTGCTTTTCCAGCACCACTCTAATCTTGACAGATCCTTAAATATGAATTCTTAAGGTAAAATTAGAAAATCAAGAAATAAAAAGTCCAGCAAAAAATTGAAAAAATAGAAAACTAACAGTTCAGAATAACAGTCCTTCCAATCCAGACCACACTGGGATTCACCTCGAGACCGGGAGTTCGAGTCCACTCTGAGGCCGGGAGTTCGTGTCAACTCTGAGGCTGGGAGTTTGAGTCCACGCTGAGGCCGGGGGTTCGGGTTCACGCTGAGGCTGAGAGTTTGAGTCCACTCTGAGGCCGGGAGTTTGAGTCCACACTGAGGCCGGGAGTCAGAGTCCACACTGAGGCCGGGAGTTTGAGTCCACACTGAGGCCGGGAGTTTGAGTCCACACTGAGGCTGGGGGTTTGAGTCCACACTAAGGCCGGGGGTTTGAGTCCACGCTGAGGCAGGGGGTTCGGGTCCATGCTGAGGTCGGGAGTTTGAGTTCACGCTGAGGTCGAGAGTTTGAGTCCACGCTGAGGCTGGGAGTTTGAGTCCACGCTGAGGCCAGGAGTTTGAGTCCCACACTGAGGCCAGGAGTTTGAGTTCCACTCTGAGGCCGGGAGTTTGAGTCCCACACTGAGGCCGGGAGTTTGAGTCCCACACTGAGGCCAGGAGTTTGAGTCCCACACAGAGGCCGGGAGTTTGAGTTAATGCCGAGGCCGGGAGTTTGAGTCCACACCGAGGCTGGGAGTCCGAGACCACACTGAGGCTTGGAGTCCGAGTCCATACTGAGGCCGGGGGTCCGAGTCCACACTGAGGCCGGAGGTTTGAGTCCACACTGAGGCTGGGAGTTTGAGTTCATACCGAGGCCAGGAGTCCGAGTCCACACTGAGGCCGGGAGTCCGAGTCCACACTGAGGCCGGGAGTCCGAGTCCACACTGAGGCCGGGAGTTTGAGTTCACACTGAGGCTGGGAGTTTGCGTTCACACTGAGGCCAGGAATTTGAGTCCACACTGAGGCCGGGAGTTTGAGTCCACACTGAGGCCGGGGGTCCAAGTCTACACTGAGGCCGGGAGTCTGAGTCCACACTGAGGCCGGGTGTTTGAGTCCACACTGAGGCCGGGAATTCGAGTCCACACTGAGGCCGGGAGTTTGAGTTCACGCTGAGGCCGGGAGTTTGAGTTCACACTGAGGCCGGGAATTCGAGTCCACACTGAGGCCGGGAGTTTGAGTTCACGCTGAGGCCGGGAGTTTGAGTTCACACTGAGGCCGGGAGTGCGAGTCCACACTGAGGCCGGGAGTTCGGGTCCACACTGAGGCTGGGAGTCCGAGTCCACACTGAGGATGGGAGTTTGAGTTCACACTCAGGCAGGGGGTTCGGGTCCACACTGAGGCCGGGAGTTTGAGTTCACGCTGAGGTCGAGAGTTTGAGTCCTCGCTGAGGCCAGGAGTTTGAGTCCCACACTGAGGGCAGGAGTTTGAGTCCACACTGAGGCCAGGAGTTTGAGTCCCACACTGAGGCCGGGAGTTTGAGTCCCACACTGAGGCCGGGAGTTTGAGTCCATACTGAGGCCAAGTGTTTGAGTCCACACTGAGGCCGGGAGTTTGAGTCCACACTGAGGCCGGGAGTTTGAGTCCAGACCGAGGCTGGGAGTTCAAGTCCACACTGAGGCCGGGAGTCCGAGTCCATACTGAGGCCGGGAGTTTGAGTCCACACTGAGGCTGGGAGTTTGAGTCCACACTGAGGCTGGGAGTCCAAGTCCACACCGAGGACGGGAGTTTGAGTCCACACTGAGGCCGGGAGTTTGAGTTCACACTGAAGCTGGGAGTTTGAGTTCACACTGAGGCCAGGAATTTGAGTCCACACTGAGGCCGGGAGTTGGAGTTCACAATGAAGCTGGGAGTTTGAGTTCACACTGCAGACAGGAATTTGAGTCCACACTGAGGCCGGGAGTCCGAGTCCTCACTGAGGCTGGGAGTTTGAGTTCATGCCGAGGCCGGGAGTCCGAGTCCACACCGAGGCCGGGAGTCCGAGTCCACACTGAGGCCGGGAGTCCGAGTCCACACTGAGGCCGGGAGTCCGAGTCCACACTGAGGCCGGGAGTCCGAGTCCATACTGAGGCCGGAAGTCCGAGTCCACACTGAGGCCAGGAATTTGAGTCCACACTGAGGCCAGGGGTTCGAGTCCACACTGAGGCTGGGAGTCCGAGTCCAAACTGAGGCTGGGTGTCCGAGTTCCCACTGAAGCTGGGTGTCCGAGTCCACACTGAGGCTGGGAGTTTGAGTCCACACTGAGGCCGGGAGTTTGAGTCCACACTGAGGCCGGTAGTTTGAGTCCACACTGAGGCTGTGAGTTTGAGTCCACACTGAGGCTGTGAGTTTGAGTCCACACTGAGGCCGGGAGTTTGAGTTCACACTGAGGCCGGGAGTCCAAGTCCACACTGAGGCCGGGAGTTCGAGTCCACACTGAGGCTGGGAGTCCGAGTCCACACTGAGGATGGGAGTTTGAGTTCACACTGAGGCACGGGGTTCAGGTCCACACTGAGGCTGGGAGTTTGAGTTCACGCTGAGGTCGAGAGTTTGAGTCCTCGCTGAGGCCGGGAGTTTGGGTCCCACACTGAGGGCAGGAGTTTGAGTCCACACTGAGGCCAGGTGTTTGAGTCCACACTGAGGCCGGGAGTTCGAGTCCAGACTGAGGCTGGGAGTTCAAGTCCACACCGAGGACGGGAGTCCGAGTCCATACTGAGGCCGGGAGTTTGAGTCCACACTGAGGCTGGGAGTCCGAGTCCATACTGAGGCCGGGGGTTTGAGTCCACACTGAGGCCGGGAGTTTGAGTTCACACTGAAGCTGGGAGTTTGAGTTCACACTGAGGCCAGGAATTTGAGTCCACACTGAGGGCTGGGAGTTTGAGTTCATGCCGAGGCCGGGAGTCCGAGTCCACACCGAGGCCGGGAGTCCGAGTCCACACTGAGGCCGTGAGTCCGAGTCCATACTGAGGCCGGGAGTTTGAGTCCACACTGAGGCTGGGAGTTTGAGTTCACACTGAGGCCAGGAATTTGAGTCCACACTGAGGCCGGGAGATCGAGTCCACACTGAGGCCGGGAGTTTGAGTCCACACTGAGGCTGGGTGTCCAAGTCCACACTGAGGCTGGGAGTTTGAGTTCACACTGAGGCTAGGAATTTGAGTCCACACTGAGGCTGGGAGTTTGAGTCCACACTGAGGCTAGGAGTTTGAGTCCACACTGAGGCTGGGAGTTTGAGTCCACACTGAGGCTGGGAGTTTGCGTTCACTCTGAGGCCAGGAATTTGAGTCCACACTGAGGCCGGGAGTTTGAGTCCACACTGAGGCCGGGAGTCCAAGTCTACACTGAGGCCGGGAGTCTGAGTCCACACTGAGGCCGGGAGTTTGAGTCCACACTGAGGCCGGGTGTTTGAGTCCACACTGAGGCCGGGAATTCGAGTCCACACTGAGACCGGGAGTTTGAGTTCACGCTGAGGCTGGGAGTTTGAGTTCACACTCAGGCAGGGGGTTCGGGTCCACACTGAGGCCGGGAGTTTGAGTCCACACTGAGGCCAGGAGTCCAAGTCTACACTGAGGCCGGGAGTCTGAGTCCACACTGAGGCCGGGTGTTTGAGTCCACACTGAGGCCGGGAATTCGAGTCCACACTGAGGGCAGGGGTTTGAGTCCACACTGAGGCCAGGAGTTTGAGTCCCACACTGAGGCTGGGAGTTTGAGTCCCACACTGAGGCCGGGAGTTTGAGTCCATACTGAGGCCAAGTGTTTGAGTCCACACTGAGGCCGGGAGTTTGAGTCCACACTGAGGCCGGGAGTTTGAGTCCAGACCGAGGCTGGGAGTTCAAGTCCACACTGAGGCCGGGAGTCCGAGTCCATACTGAGGCCGGGAGTTTGAGTCCACACTGAGGCTGGGAGTTTGAGTCCACACTGAGGCTGGGAGTCCGAGTCCATACTGAGGCCGGGAGTTTGAGTCCACACTGAGGCCGGGAGTTTGAGTTCACACTGAAGCTGGGAGTTTGAGTTCACACTGAGGCCAGGAATTTGAGTCCACACTGAGGCCGGGTGTTGGAGTTCACAATGAAGCTGGGAGTTTGAGTTCACACTGCAGCCAGGAATTTGAGTCCACACTGAGGCCGGGAGTCCGAGTCCTCACTGAGGCTGGGAGTTTGAGTTCATGCCGAGGCCGGGAGTCCGAGTCCACACCGAGGCCGGGAGTCCGAGTCCACACTGAGGCCGGGAGTCCGAGTCCACACTGAGGCCGGGAGTCCGAGTCCATACTGAGGCCGGGAGTCCGAGTCCACACTGAGGCTAGGTATTTGAGCCCACACTGAGGCCGGGAGTCCGAGTCCATACTGAGGCCGGGAGTCCGAGTCCACACTGAGGCCAGGAATTTGAGCCCACACTGAGGCCGGGAGTTCGAGTCCACACTGAGGCTGGGAGTCCGAGTCCAAACTGAGGCCGGGAGTTTGAGTCCACACTGAGGCCGGGGGTTTGAGTCCACACTGAGTCCGGGAGTTTGAGTCCACACTGAGGCCGGGGGTTTGAGTCCACACTGAGGCCGGGAGTTTGAGTCCACACTGAGGCCGGGAGTTTGAGTCCACACTGAGGCTGTGAGTTTGAGTCCACACTGAGGCCGGGAGTTTGAGTCCACACTGAGGCTGGGTGTCCGAGTTCCGACTGAGGCTGAGTGTCCGAGTCCACACTGATGCCGGGAGTTTGAGTTCACGCTGAGGCCGGGAGTTTGAGTTCACACTGAGGCCGGGAGTCCGAGTCCACACTGAGGCCGGGAGTTCGAGTCCACACTGAGGCTGGGAGTCCGAGTCCACACTGAGGATGGGAGTTTGAGTTCACACTGAGGCACGGGGTTCAGGTCCACGCTGAGGCCGGGAGTTTGAGTTCACGCTGAGGTCGAGAGTTTGAGTCCTCGTTGAGGCCAGGAGTTTGAGTCCCACACTGAGGGCAGGAGTTTGAGTCCACACTGAGGCCGGGAGTTTGAGTTCACACTGAAGCTGGGAGTTTGAGTTCACACTGCAGCCAGGAATTTGAGTCCACACTGAGGCCGGGAATCAGAGTCCTCACTGAGGCTGGGAGTTTGAGTTCATGCCGAGGTCGAGAGTTTGAGTCCTCGCTGAGGCCAGGAGTTTGAGTCCCACACTGAGGGCAGGAGTTTGAGTCCATACTGAGGCCAGGAGTTTGAGTCCCACACTGAGGGCAGGAGTTTGAGTCCACACTGAGGCCGGGAGTTTGAGTCCACACTGAGGCCGGGGGTTTGAGTCCACACTGAGGCCGGGAGTTTGAGTCCACACTGAGGCTGGGAGTTTGAGTCCAAACTGAGGCTGGGAGTTTGAGTCCAAACTGAGGCTGGGAGTCCGAGTCCATACTGAGGCCGGGAGTTTGAGTCCACACTGAGGCCGGGAGTTTGAGTTCACACAGAAGCTGGGAGTTTGAGTTCACACTGCAGCCAGGAATTTGAGTCCACACTGAGGCCGGGAATCCGAGTCCTCACTGAGGCTGGGAGTTTGAGTTCATGCCGAGGCCGGGAGTCCGAGTCCACACCGAGGCCGGGAGTCCGAGTCCACACTGAGGCCGGGAGTCCGAGTCCACACTGAGGCCGGGAGTCCGAGTCCATACTGAGGCCGGGAGTCCGAGTCCACACTGAGGCCAGGAATTTGAGTCCACACTGAGGCCGGGAGTTCGAGTCCACACTGAGGCTGGGAGTCCGAGTCCAAACTGAGGCTGGGTGTCCGAGTTCCCACTGAAGCTGGGTGTCCGAGTCCACACTGAGGCTGGGAGTTTGAGTCCACACTGAGGCCGGGAGTTTGAGTCCACACTGAGGCCGGTAGTTTGAGTCCACACTGAGGCTGTGAGTTTGAGTCCACACTGAGGCTGTGAGTTTGAGTCCACACTGAGGCCGGGAGTTTGAGTCCACACTGAGGCCGGGAGTCCGAGTCCACACTGAGGATGGGAGTTTGAGTTCACACTGAGGCACAGGGTTCAGGTCCACACTGAGGCTGGGAGTTTGAGTTCACGCTGAGGTCGAGAGTTTGAGTCCTCGCTGAGGCCGGGAGTTTGGGTCCCACACTGAGGGCAGGAGTTTGAGTCCACACTGAGGCCAGGAGTTTGAGTCCCACATTGAGGCCGGGAGTTTGAGTCCCACACTGAGGCCGGGAGTTTGAGTCCAGACTGAGGCTGGGAGTCCGAGTCCAAACTGAGGCCGGGAGTTTGAGTCCACACTGAGGCCGGGGGTTTGAGTCCACACTGAGTCCGGGAGTTTGAGTCCACACTGAGGCCGGGGGTTTGAGTCCACACTGAGGCCGGGAGTTTGAGTCCACACTGAGGCCGGGAGTTTGAGTCCACACTGAGGCTGTGAGTTTGAGTCCACACTGAGGCCGGGAGTTTGAGTCCACACTGAGGCTGGGTGTCCGAGTTCCGACTGAGGCTGAGTGTCCGAGTCCACACTGATGCCGGGAGTTTGAGTTCACGCTGAGGCCGGGAGTTTGAGTTCACACTGAGGCCGGGAGTCCGAGTCCACACTGAGGCCGGGAGTTCGAGTCCACACTGAGGCTGGGAGTCCGAGTCCACACTGAGGATGGGAGTTTGAGTTCACACTGAGGCACGGGGTTCAGGTCCACGCTGAGGCCGGGAGTTTGAGTTCACGCTGAGGTCGAGAGTTTGAGTCCTCGCTGAGGCCAGGAGTTTGAGTCCCACACTGAGGGCAGGAGTTTGAGTCCACACTGAGGCCGGGAGTTTGAGTTCACACTGAAGCTGGGAGTTTGAGTTCACACTGCAGCCAGGAATTTGAGTCCACACTGAGGCCGGGAATCAGAGTCCTCACTGAGGCTGGGAGTTTGAGTTCATGCCGAGGTCGAGAGTTTGAGTCCTCGCTGAGGCCAGGAGTTTGAGTCCCACACTGAGGGCAGGAGTTTGAGTCCATACTGAGGCCAGGAGTTTGAGTCCCACACTGAGGGCAGGAGTTTGAGTCCACACTGAGGCCGGGAGTTTGAGTCCACACTGAGGCCGGGGGTTTGAGTCCACACTGAGGCCGGGAGTTTGAGTCCACACTGAGGCTGGGAGTTTGAGTCCAAACTGAGGCTGGGAGTCCGAGTCCATACTGAGGCCGGGAGTTTGAGTCCACACTGAGGCCGGGAGTTTGAGTTCACACAGAAGCTGGGAGTTTGAGTTCACACTGCAGCCAGGAATTTGAGTCCACACTGAGGCCGGGAATCCGAGTCCTCACTGAGGCTGGGAGTTTGAGTTCATGCCGAGGCCGGGAGTCCGAGTCCACACCGAGGCCGGGAGTCCGAGTCCACACTGAGGCCGGGAGTCCGAGTCCACACTGAGGCCGGGAGTCCGAGTCCATACTGAGGCCGGGAGTCCGAGTCCACACTGAGGCCAGGAATTTGAGTCCACACTGAGGCCGGGAGTTCGAGTCCACACTGAGGCTGGGAGTCCGAGTCCAAACTGAGGCTGGGTGTCCGAGTTCCCACTGAAGCTGGGTGTCCGAGTCCACACTGAGGCTGGGAGTTTGAGTCCACACTGAGGCCGGGAGTTTGAGTCCACACTGAGGCCGGTAGTTTGAGTCCACACTGAGGCTTGAGTTTGAGTCCACACTGAGGCTGTGAGTTTGAGTCCACACTGAGGCCGGGAGTTTGAGTCCACACTGAGGCCGGGAGTTCGAGTCCACACTGAGGCTGGGAGTCCGAGTCCACACTGAGGATGGGAGTTTGAGTTCACACTGAGGCACAGGGTTCAGGTCCACACTGAGGCTGGGAGTTTGAGTTCACGCTGAGGTCGAGAGTTTGAGTCCTCGCTGAGGCCGGGAGTTTGGGTCCCACACTGAGGGCAGGAGTTTGAGTCCACACTGAGGCCAGGAGTTTGAGTCCCACATTGAGGCCGGGAGTTTGAGTCCCACACTGAGGCCGGGAGTTTGAGTCCAGACTGAGGCTGGGAGTTCAAGTCCACACCGAGGACGGGAGTCCGAGTCCATACTGAGGCCGGGAGTTTGAGTCCACACTGAGGCTGGGAGTCCGAGTCCATACTGAGGCCGGGAGTTTGAGTCCACACTGAGGCCGGGGGTTTGAGTTCACACTGAAGCTGGGAGTTTGAGTCCACACTGAGGCCAGGAATTTGAGTCCACACTGAGGCTGGGAGTTTGAGTTCATGCCGAGGCCGGGAGTCCGAGTCCACACCGAGGCCGGGAGTCCGAGTCCATACTGAGGCCGGGAGTTTGAGTCCACACTGAGGCTGGGAGTTTGAGTTCACACTGAGGCCAGGAATTTGAGTCCACACTGAGGCCGGGAGATCGAGTCCACACTGAGGCCGGGAGTTTGAGTCCACACTGAGGCTGGGTGTCCAAGTCCATACTGAGGCTGGGAGTTTGAGTTCACACTGAGACTAGGAATTTGAGTCCACACTGAGGCCGGAAGTCCGAGTCCACACTGAGGCTGGGAGTTTGAGTCCACACTGAGGCTAGGAGTTTGAGTCCACACTGAGGCTGGGAGTTTGAGTCCACACTGAGGCTGGGAGTTTGAGTCCACACTGAGGCTGGGAGTTTGAGTCCACACTGTGGCCGGGAGTTTGAGTCCACACTGAGGCTGGGAGTCCGAGTCCAAACTGAGGCTGGGTGTCCGAGTTCCCACTGAGGCTGGGTGTCCGAGTCCACACTGAGGCTGGGAGTTTGAGTCCACACTGAGGCCGGGAGTTTGAGTTCACACTGAGGCCGGGAGTTTGAGTTCTCACTGAGGCCGGGAGTCCGAGTCCACACTGAGGCCGGGAGTTTGAGTTCACACTGAGGCCGGGAGTCCGAGTTCCCACTGAGGCCGGGTGTTTGAGTCCACGCTGAGGCCGGGAGTTTGAGTCCACACTGAGGCTGGGAGTCCGAGTCCACACTGAGGCCGGGAGTCCGAGTCCACACTGAGGCCGGGAGTCCGAGTCCACACTGAGGCCGGGAGTTTGAGTCCACACTGAGGCTGGGAGTTCGCTCTGGCTTTCACCCTGGACATCGCTGATGCCACCAAGGATGTGGGGTGGATAGAGAAAGGGAAGAAACGCAAAAGAAGTGAGAAAAAAAGAAAAGAAATGGATGGAGCGGATCATCTCCAGCTCTGGAGCCCTCTCCAGCAGCCACCCTGTCCAGGTATCCATCACCTTGGCTCATTTGTGCCTGAATACAAGTCAGTAAAGCAGCTTGCGACGCTAATTTACATTAAAGTGCTGCATGAATGAGATGTTAATGGTAATGATTTAATAATCAGCCACTCGTCAGAGAATGATTAGCTCTGTGGGTTAATTTGTATAAAATAATAAAACACATTGTCTAAGTTACAAAGCAGACATTACAGCAAAGCAACTGATTTCCAAGTGTGCAGCTTGCAGACCTACAGTAGACTAACAGGCTGATTACTAAAGTTAGTGATCTCGGACGAAGCCCCACTCTCTGCACCTGGTTCCTCAGTTTCCTGACCCACAGGCCACAATTAGTGAAGATTGGGGACAATATTTCATTGTCACTAACACTTAACACTGGAGCCCCCCGGGGTGCATACTCAGCCCCCTACTGTTCTCACTGTATACCCAAAACTGCATCGCCAAATACCAGACTAACGCGAGTTACAAGTTCGTTGATGATACCACCATAGTCTGTCAAATCTCAGATGGCAATAAAACAGACGACAGATGGGAGGTTGAAGACCTGGAAAAATGACACACTGAGAACAAGCTAGCTCTCCATGCCGGCAAAACCAAGGAACTCATTATTGATATTTGGCGGGATGTTACTCATGCCCCTCCGCCCCCACACACATTAACAGCACAGAGGTGGAACAAGTGGAGAATGTCAAGCTCCTGGCAGTGGTCATCCACAACAAGCTTTCTTGGACTCGTCACATGGATGCACTGGTTACAAAGGCCCAACAACGTCTCTTTATCCTCAGGCAGCTGAGGAAATTTGGCATGACAGCGAATGCCCTTGCCAACTTTTATTGGTGCGTCATTGAGAGCATTCTGTCTGGATGTATCACTACCTGGTATGGCAACTGTATCATTCAAGATCGGAGACGGTTACAGAGAGTGGTGAGCTCGGCCCAGACAATCACAAAGGCCAACCTCCCATCTACAGAATCCATCTACCAGGCCCGCTGTCAAGGAAAGGCCGTCAGCATTCTCAAAGATCCATCCCACCCTGGCAATGCTTTTCTACAACCTCTACCATCGGGGAGAAGGTACAGAAGCCTGAACACATGCACCAGCCGGTTTCACAACAGTTTCTAACCTACTGTTGTTAGAATACTGAATGGACTCACAAACTCTTAACATTCGCCTTTACCTGTGTTTTTGTTTTTGCTGCTGTTTACCTATTATTTACTTATCTATGCTACTTAACTCTGTGATCTGCCTGTATTGCTCACAAGACAAAGCTTTTCACTGTGCCTCAGTACACGTGACAATAAATTCAATTCAATTCAGACAGGCAGAGTCTCAACATTGTATGCATAGAGTCCTTAAAGATTGAGCCCCTTAAAGATGCAATGATAAATGCTAGATATTATTGGCTGTCTGTTTGGTAAAGTTCCCCATGGGTAGGCTCATTCAGAAAGTAAGGAGGTATGGGATACAGGGAAAACTGGCTGGGTGGATACAGAATTGACTGGCCCATAGAAGACAAGGGATGGTAGTAGATGGAAGGTATTCAGCCTGGAGATCAGTTCTGGGATCTCTTGCTCTTTGTGATTTTTATAAATGACTTGGATGAAGAAGTAGAAGGGTAGGTTAGTAAGTTTGCCGATAACACAAAGGTTGGTGGAGTTGTGGAGGGCTGTTGTAGGTTGCAACGGGACAGAGACAGGATGCAGAGCTAGGCTGATGGAGTTCAACCTGGAAAAGTGTGAAGAGATTCGTTTTGGAAGTTTGAATTTGAATGCAAATTACAGGGTTAGAGGCAGGATTCTTGGCAGTCTGGAGAAACAGAGGGATCTCGGGGTCCATGTACATAGATCCATCAAATTTGCCACTCAAGTTGATAGGATTGTTAAGAAGGCGTATGGTGTGTTGGCTTTCATTAGTAGGAGGATTGAGTTTAAAAGCCACAAGGTTATGCTGTAGCTCTATAAAGCCCTGGTTAGACCACACTTGGAATATTATATTCAGTTCTGGTCACCTCATTATAGGAAAGATGTGGAAGCTTTAGAGAGGGTGCATTGGGAGATTTGCCAGGATGCTGCCTGGATTGGAGGGTATGAAGAAAGGTGAGGAAGCTAGGGCTTTTCTCATTGGAGTGAAGAAGGATGAGGGGTTACTTGATAGAGGCGTACAAGATGATGAGAGGAACAGATAGAGTGGATAGCCAGAGACCTTTTCCCAGGGCAGAAATGGCTATCACAAGGGGGCATAATTTTAAGGTGATTGGTCAGAGGTAGGTTTATTACACAGAGAGTGGTGGGTGCAAGGAATGCACTGCCAGCAGTGGTGATGGAGTCACATACGTTAGGGACAATTAAGCGATTCTTGGATCAGCAAATGGATGATAGTAAAATGAAGGGTATGTAGGTTAGTCTGATCTTTGGGTAGGATAAAAGGTTGGCACAACACCAAGGGTTGAAGAGCATGTCCTGTGCTGGACTGTTCGATGTTCTGTGTTCTATGTCTCACAGGATTAAGGAGAGTTTACACTGAACCATGCTGGGTCTCTCTTCTGTTTTTTCCTCCCCACCCCTTTCAGCATTCCTCAGAGGTCATTCCCTCTGCAACTCCCTCATTAGGTGCATACCCCCCCACCAACCCACCCTCCACTCCCAGCACCTTCCCCTGCACAACCAAACACCTCATCTACTGTGTCCGTTGCTCTCGATCTAGTCTCCTGTACACTGGGGAAACAGGATGCCAACTTGTGGATCATTTCAGAGAACATTTCTTGGACACACACACCAAACAACCCCATCACCCTGTGGCCGAACACTTTAACTCCCCCTCCCACTCCACCAAGGACATGCAAGTTTCCTCCACAACCAAATCCAAGCCACCCGCCTTGGGACCCTCCAACCATACGGGATCAAAGTAGAATTCACCAGTTTCCTCATTTCCCCTTCCTCCACCTTATCCCAGATACAACCCTCCAACTCGGCACTGCCCTCTTGAACTGTCCTACTGTCCATCTTCCTTGCCGCCTATCCACTCCACTCTCCTCTCTGACCTATCACCATCACACCCCACCTTCATCTAACTATCACCTTCCCAGCTACCTTCCCCCCAGCCCCACCTCACTCCCATTTATCTCTCAGCCCCCTTGGCCCCGCTCACATTCCAGATGAAGAGCTGATGCTCAAAACGTCGACTCTCCTGTTCCTCGGATGCTGCCTCACCAGCTGTGCTTTTCCAGCACCACACTTTTTGACTCTGATCTCCAGCATCTGCAGTCCTCACTTTCTGCTCTCTTCTGTTTTCCTCAGTGGAGCCTTGTGAGGAACTCTGGGAAAAGAGCACCAAGCCCCTTGAAGCACAGAGTTCCCTCTCTCCACAATACACTACAGGTATTTCACACAAGCAATCCAATAAAACTCTGCCAGAGTTCACATTGACCAAGTAGGTGGACAGTAAGTGATAACATCTCTTAAGGACCAGACTAGACCAGACCCATCAAAATATTTGAAGCAGCCTAAACCCGAACTTTTTCTTATTTTAATACAATGCAACTGGTCAAACTACTCAATGTTAAACAAACACAACTTAGATAAACATTGCAGATAAAATACAACCAAAGAAAGAGGCATTGAGAAAATCTTAATTCTATTGGAAAACCAAACAGAATAATAGATGACATACCTATTACTAATTAGCTGTTCCAATATAGTAACATCCCACAAACACACCCTTTGGGCAAAAAGGCAAATTCAGACAAATAGGTTTGTCTCACAGGTAACCCGGCAGCAAGGAGAAACTCCCAGCTTCTGGCTGTAACTGATAGAGGGAAAATATAGTTTCTACTTCTTTCAAGCTCACAACAGCAACTGCTTAAAGATAAAGCTAAAAACTAAAAGAAAAACAGATGAAATCCTGGTCTGTGAGAGCTGGCCACACCCAGCCAGGCTGCTTCTATTGTTCCAACTTTAAAATAAAACCCAAGGCCTCACAAGCTGTTTACTCTTGCAGTTTTCATCGACTGCTCACCACCTCTGACTTAACAACCTTTCTTTGAAAAGAACCAGGATAAAATAGCTCTTAAAGCCACAGTATCATCACACACCGATCTTCAATAATGGTCTTCACAGGCAAAGAGAACTTTGAGCTGTGAAGGAGATAATAATGTTCACCCACTCTACTTGAAGTTCTGACCCTGTGTCACTGTTATTGGGAGAACCTGCCAATTGCTGGATACAGGTTTAATTCGAGCACATTGCTCAAAAAGTGCACTTTGGTGACACAGTCCACCAAATAATATTAGCACTTCATCACCAAGATCGCCCATCTTAACCTCTGTAATCATCTCCATCTTCATAGAAATTCTTCACCAGCAGCTATCACACAATATCATGTCCCGAGTCACATCACATTATGAAACAAAATTTGTCAGCAGACCACATAAGAAGATGTGGGGGAGATGACCAAAAACTGAGTGAAATAGCTGGGTTTTGATGTTTGGCTTAAAGGAGATGAGAGAGAGTGTGTGTGTGTGTGTGAGAGAGAGAGAGAGGTATCAAGCAGACAGGTTTAGGGAGGGAGTTACATAAGGTCAGACCCTCCAAAAGGGTCACAGGCTTCAATGCATCTATAGTGAACGCCCCATCCAAACTGCTTCCACAGATCTTCCACTCCTCACCCCTATCCCAAAGCTCACTGAGTGCCCACAACAGTTTTCAAAAACAACAATTTTATACAACAACAATTTTCAAATCTCAATTTGGGATCACTGAGGGAAAATACTTAGGAAGCTCTCATTTTCTGACAATGGTGTTGCCATCTAAATTAGGATTATATCAGAGGCCAGAATTGTCAAGAGTGCAGAGATTAGAAAGTACCAAGTGTTTACAACACAGAAATAGGCCATTCGGTCCAATAGATCCATACTAGTACCTGTCACCGACCCTCCCCAACTTTCTTCATCAAACTCAATCAACCAAATGGGGCTAACTAATCTTGGGCCTGAGATTAATACCCTAGGCACATGGGTTCAAACCTTACCAAAGCAACTCGTGGAGCTTAAATTAAACAAATTATGTCTTGAATCGGAAGGTAGTCTCAGTAATGGTGACCATAACCACTACCATAAAAATCCATCTGATTTACTAGGGAAGGACATCTGCCATCCTTACCTGGTTTGCCTACATGTAACTCTAGACTCAAACAGAAATGTTGTTTATTCTGAAATGGTTTAGCAAATAAGGATTCCGAAACTGCACACAGTATTCCAGTGCAGTCTAACTAAGCTCCTATACACTTATAGCAAAACCTCACTGTTCCTGTAACCAAATCTCCTCACAATAAAAACTAACATCTCATTAGCCTTCCTAATGGTTTGCACCTGCATGCTAGTCTTCAGTGACTTATTGACAAGGACCCCGAAGTCCTTTTTATATATCTACATTAGAGTTAACTTTGTAACAATTTTGTAATTGTATAATCCTTTAGAATTCCATCACTCAAGACTTGGAGATGCCAGTGTTGGACTGAGGTGAACAAAGTTAAAAATCACACAAAACCAGGTTATAGTCCAATAGGTTTAATTGAAAGCACGAGATTTCAGAGCGCCGCTCCTTCATCAAGTGGTTTGAAGGGGCAGTGCTCCAAAAGTTAGTGCTTCCAATTAAACCTATTGGACTCTAACCTGGTGTTGCATCACTCAAGACTACATAGTGAAGAATATTTAACTCTTTTACTCTTTTTTTATTTCAATTTTTCACCCTTTTTACATCCTGTGTAACAATTTGCTTAGATTTGTACTTTGGGATTGGAACCAGGTAGATCTCATCAACTATGAAATCCTTGATTGGGGTTGTTAACCTGGGCAAATCAGGGAGCCCTGGCTGACAGATATGAACAGGAGAAGGCTCCCCCTCACTGTTTTGATCACACAGCACTGCCCTCTGATGTGAAGGGCAGTGTTTGTCACTGGCCACTCAGGTGTTTTCCTATCTTCCTGGTGGTGGAATTTGAATAAAGATTTGTGCACTTTGTGTCTTTCACTGTGTCTTACACCTGCACACACACACCATAGGTGCTGGGGAAAAAAAAATAAGCACTACCGCACTTAGGTGGTAGTGTGGAAAAAAAAGAAAAAAAAACTAAAAAAAACCAAATGAAAAAAAAATGAACAGGAGAAGGTCCAGGCAGCGGGCTGTGGAGGGGGTCATTAGGGCCGACTGCCTGCCCCTCTTCCGTGGTTACGTTAGGGCCCGGGTGTCCTTGGAGAAGGAGCACGCGGTGTCCACCAACACCCTGGAGTTGTTCAGGGAGAGGTGGGCGCCGCAGGGAGTGGAGTGCATCATTTCTCCCTCCAACTCTATTTTGATTTAGTCCCTACCCTCCCCCTCACTGTTTGATCACACAGCACTGCCCTTTGATGTGAAGGGCAGTGTTTGTCACTGGCCACTCGGGTGTTTTCCTATCTTCCTGGTGGTGGAATTTGAATAAAGATTCGTGCACTTTGTGTCTTTCACTGTGTCTCACACCTGCACACACACACACCATGGGTGCTGGGGAAAAAAATAAGCACTACTGCACTTAGGTGGTAGTGTGGGGGTAAAAAAGAGAGGAAAAAAAGAAAAAAGAGAAAAAAAAAATGAACAGGAGAAGGTCCAGGCAGCGGGCCGTGGAGGGGGTCATTAGGGCCGACTGCCTGCCCCTCTTCCGTGGCTACGTAAGGGCCCGGGTGTCCTTGGAGAAGGAGCACGCGGTGTCCACCAACACCCTGGAGTTGTTCAGGGAGAGGTGGGCACCGCAGGGGGTGGAGTGCATTATTTCCCCCTCCAACTCTATTTTGATTTAGTCCCTACCCTCCCCTTCACTGTTCACACAGCATTGCCTTTTGCGAAGGGCACTGCTTGTCACTGGCCACTCAGGTGTTTTCCTATCTTCCTGGTGGTAGAAATTGAATAAAGATTCGTGCACCTTGTGTCTCTCACTGTGTCTCACACCTGCACACACACACCATGGGTGCTGGGGGAAAAAATAAGCACTACCACAGTTAGGCGGTAGTGTGGGAATAAAAAGAAAAAAAAGAAAAAAATGAACAGGAGATGCGGGGAGATGGTGGTGTCGTGGTCATGTCACTGGAGTAGTAATCCAAATGCACAGACTAATGGCCTGGGGATCCAAGTTCAAATCCCACCATGGCAGTTGACAGAACTCAATAGCTAAACCTGGAATATAAAACTGGTTTCAGTAATGATGCCGTGAGCTAGCTATGGATTTACTGTGTCTCACACCTGCACACACACAACATGGGTGCTGGGGAAAAAAATAAGCACGACCGCAGTTAGGCGGTAGTGTGGGGGGGTTTAAAAAAAAACAGGAATGTCAGAGGGTTTGTTAAAAAAAAAGTAAAAAGAAGAAAAAAATGAACAGGAGATGCAGAATCTCCTCACTTCAGGGACTAACTCCAAGCTGGCTGGCCACAGCCAATGTACATGTACATCAAGAGTAATTATGATGGGATATCAGCCTCTATTCAGTTATTTCAGGGATCTTCTGTGTGAGTTTCATATAGTTTTGGGATTATGAGCAACTTTTTACACTATATCTTTTGCTTTTAAAAAAAGAGAAACTCTGTCCAGCATTCAAACACTGCACAGGGGAAGAAAAATTAGCAAAAGGCTAAAGGGGAGCAAGTGGTCAGTGATAAGTAAGTGCCTGTTTTAATGGGAATTCATCAATTAAATGAGAACTGAGGCATAAGCTCAAAAGTATCAATCATTATTTCCTGACCATATGCACCTTTTTTATAAAACAAAGAACATCTCAAATGATTGAAAAGTCATAAGGAGATTGTAAAGAGACCATAGTGAAGAGGATGGGCCCATTGATAATTGACGACTTAATGCACCAGCTAGTGTGAGGTGACATCAGTAAAGGTCCATCACCCTTAGACACCAACTAGAGATTGATAACGTGTCTCTTAAATCAATCAGCAGCAACCACTGCCTACCAATCAAATGTAATTTGATCATGCTGTAGTTATTTCCTGATCAACCAGTTCAGGGGATGTTATTTACAGATCTCTAGGGCTGATAAGGCTTGAATCCATATCTCCTGTCTCAAAGGCAAGGACACTAACACTGCACTATAAGAGATTTCAATAAAGAGGGATGTGTATTTTCTAAAAAAAAACTTGTTCACAGATGTTATTATAGACTTCTAGAGCAGGTAGGACTTGAACCCTGACGTTACTGATCCTGCTGTAGGCTGTGGCTTGGAAAGAGTTAATGTTGTGGAAGCGACTTGACACCAAGTGTCAGCTCATGCTTCAAATTGAACCAGAAGGCAGGCATCTGAGCGTCACAATTAAGTCACGGTCCTGCTTTAATAAATATTATTTATAACTGGAGTGAGGTTTCCTGAGTTACAGCACCAGATTGTCTCTTGTTGGTATATTGTTTAAAAGTCTCAAATAAACAATCTTCAGATTTGAGTTTAAATTGTTGAGTAGAACTTACACAGCATTAGGGTGTTCCTACATTCCAAAGACTGCAGCATTTCAAGAGGGCAGTTCAACAGGACTATCATCCTCAGGGCAATTAGGGGTGGGCAAGTGATGCTACATCCCTTGAACAAATACTAAAAAATTCAATTGCCCTGTTTCACCACCTTCAGACAGTTCCCAATTTGCACAGCCATCTGAGAAAACAAATGCTCCTCATCTCAGTCCTAAAAGACAACCACTGATTTTAGAACAATTTCTCCTGGTTTTGGACTCACTCACCAAGAGGAAACGTCATTTTTACATCTACCTTGTCAAGTCTGTTCAGTACACATTTCAGTCCAGTCACCCCTCACTATTCTAAACTGCAACGGAAACAAGTTTAACCTTTCCAGGTATTCTCATATTACCGCTCATTCCAGGTACCAAGCTAGTAAACATCTTCTGAACTGCCAACAATGCAATTACTCCTTTTCTTAAATCAGAACCCATTTGCGTAGTGGAGTTGGGATGTCATGTTGAGCTGTAGAGGGCATTGGTGAGGCCTTTTCTGGAATACTGTGTCCAGTTCTGGTCGCTCTGTATAGGAAGGAAATTATTAAGCTGGAGAGGGTTCAGAAGAAATTTACCAGGACGTTGTGGGGTATGGAAGGTTTGAATTACAAAAAAAGGCTAGACAGCCTGGAACTTTTTTCACTGGAACATAGAGGGATGAGAGGCGACCTGATAGAAGTTTATAAAATAATGGAGAGTGTAGCCAGAACTAATGGTAGTTGTCTTTTCCCAAGGATGGTAGATTTCAAGATGAGAGGGCACGTTTTAAAGTTGAGAGGATTTATAAAAGACACAAGGGACAAATTTTTTTACACAGAGGGTGGTCTCACGTATTGAAAGAACTTCCTGATGGATGTGGGAACAATTACAACCTTTAAAAAACATTTGGACAAGTACATGAGTTGGAAAGTTTTGGAGGGATATAGGCCAGCAGACAGTTGGGACTAGTTTCGTTTAGGATTAATTTTGGCATGGACTAGTTGAACCAAAAATTAATAAATTAATAAAGAAACGTGGTCTTGGCAATGGAGTATTGGTTGATTGGAAGTTCACCTTAGGAAGAATTAGAAACCAGTCTTCCATAGACTCTGGTTCAGCTGCAGATAGCTGCTCAGGAAAGGGATGGAGGTAGTGGATCAGGAATGAAGCTTGTGACAGGAATGGAAGGCAATGTCTTCAATCTTCTCAAACATTTTGTTGGAGGGAATTTCAGCCGACCCAGTGCGAGGTATCAGACAGGCTGTTTGTCAAATAAAAGCTAATGCATGGGAAGGTAGATGTGATGAGGTAGAGCTGTGTCTCAGCTGTGTATACGTAGAATCAAACACCATGATTTCAGATAATGTAGTGAAAGAGACATGTAAATAAGAAATAGGAGGAAGCCTAGGATAGACCTTTGGGAAATGCCAGAGGTATCAGTGTGGGCTTGTGAAGAGAAACTTTGCAGGTGATTATCTGGTTAGACTGGATATCTAACCATGGTGAGTGCAGTCCCAAACTGTTGAATAACATTGGGGAGGCCATAGAGGAGGATGGTGTGGTGACCATATGAAAGGCACAGACAAGAAGAGGGGGGAAGGTGTACCTTTGTCACAGTCACGTAGGATGCAACTTTGGTAAGAGTCATTTCAGTACACGACGGAATCAGCAATTGGAAGGATTCTGTGATGATGCCGTCACTTTAACAGGTTATTTTGTCCATTTTTTAATGAAGCGAGGTTGTAAGGTGGAGATGACAAGCTGGCTACCAGACCACTTATAGAAACAACTTGTGAGGCCTCAGGGCTTTGTTTAACAGCCTGGCCAACTCTTACAGATCAGGATTTTTGAGTAACATAAGAAGCTTTTGGGCTTTCAAAAGAGTCGGAAGCTTCAGTGAATATCTCCTGGTTGCTACGTTCTCCGAATTTTCTCTTGATGTTTTTATTTCCTTTCTGAATTGGGGAACTGCATGTGAGAATCTGTGTCTGAATTTTTGCCAAGAGGTGGGTTTATGGGATGTTACTATATTGGAACAGTGCATTAGTAGTAGTTACTGTATCTATTATTCAGATAAATTTTCCAATAGAGTTAAATTATTCTAAATTTCTCTTTCCTTTGTTTGTATTTTAACTACAATGTTTAAATAAATTGTGTTCTGCTTAACATTGAGGCGTTTGACCAGTCGCATCACATCGGGATTATGGCCCTTCACATCTACCTTTTAAATAAGAAAATGTTAGCATCTTAAAATATTTTGAGAGGAACTGGTCTGATCTGGTCTGGTCCGTAACAATTCAAACATGGAGTTGTGGGAAAGATGGGCATAGTTTTAATTAATGAGAATGGGAGTTACAATGACTTTGGAGAGGAAAAGGAGATGGTAGACGGAGTTGATGTCGGAGTCAGGAATGAATATTTTTGGAAGTATTGTATTGGGAATCAGGGCAGGTAGGAGAAAGCAAAATAGGAGACTTAGCAGATACTGCATCTCCAACATTTGATCTTATGTTTAATTCATTATGACATCTCTGGCATTTATTACCCGTCTCGGGGGCAATTAATAGTCAAACACATTACTGTGGAGTTTGGAGTCACACATAGTCAAGGTGAGGGTGGCAGGTTTTCTTGTCTAAAGGCCATTAGTAAACCAGATGAGATTTTACAACCATCATCAGTGGTGACATGGTCATCATAGGGCCAACCTTTTATTGAATTCAAATTTCTTCAACTGCCACGGTGAGATTCAAACCCATGTACCCAGAGCATTTGAACAAAAGGATGCTGTGGATGTTAGAAATCTGAGACACACTCAGAGAAAGCAGGAGAAACTCAGCATGTCTGGCAGTATCGATGGAGAGAGAAATAGAGTTAATGTTTTGAGACTGGTATGACCAAGAGTCTTTCTCCACAGATGCTGCAGAGCTTCTCCAGTGTGCTCTGTGCTTGTTCCCCACAGAGAGCACTATCCCAGAACTCTGGAAAGATTTACAAGGATGCTGCCAGGATTGGAGGGTTTGAGCTATAGGGAGAGCCTGAATAGTTTGCAGTTATTTTCGCTGGAGCAGCAGAGGTTGAGGGGTGACCTTACAGAGGTTGAAAAAAATCATGAGTGGCATGAATAGGATGTATAGCCAAGGTCTTATTCTCAGGATAGGGGGATGTCCAAAATTTAAAGGGGACCTAAGGAACAACTTGTGCAACATGCACAACAGTGCATGTATAGAACGGGCTGCCAGAGGAGGTGGTGGAGGCTGATACAATTACAGCTTTTAAAAAGCATTTGGATGGGTACATGAATAGGAAGGGTTTAGAGGACTATGTGGTAAATTGGAAATAGGAGAAAGCCTAGGATAGACCTTTGGGAAATGCCAGAGGTATCAGTGTGGGCTTGTGAAGAGAAACTTTGCAGGTGATTATCTGGTTATGACTGGATATCTAACCATGGTGAGTGCAGTCCCAAACTGTTGAATAACATTGGGGAGGCCATGGAGGAGGATGGTGTGGTGACCATATGAAAGGCACAGACAAGAAGAGGGGGGAAGGTGTACCTTTGTCACAGTCACACAGGATCTCACTTGCAACTTTAGTAAGAGCCATTTCAGTAGCTGACGGAATCAGCAATTGGAGGGTTTATTTAGATTAATTTAGGATATCTGGTCAGCATGGATGCGTTGGACCAAAGAGTTGGTTTCCATGTTGTACTAGACCAGCCACATTACCACTTTCCCACTGCCTTGGCACTTCCCAAACTTTTCCCTTGGAGGATTTGAGCTATAGGGAGAGGCTGAACAGGCTGGGGCTGTTTTCCCTGGAGCGCTGGAGGCTGAGGGGTGACCTTACAGAGGTTTACAAAATTATGAGGGGCATGAATAGGATAAATAGGCAAAGTCTTTTCCCTGGGGTCGGGGAGTCCAGGACTAGTCCAGGTTTAGGGTGAGAGGGGAAAGATATAAAAGAGACCTAAGGGGCAACTTTTTCGAACAGAGGGTGGTATGTGTAAGAAATGAGCTGCCAGAGGAAGTGGTGGAGGCTGGTATAATTGCAACATTTAAGAGGCATTTGGTCGAGTATATGAATAGGAAGGGTTTGGAGAGATATGGGCCGGGTGCTGGCAGGTGGGACTAGATTGGGTTGGGATATCTGGTCGGCATGGACGGGTTGGACCAAAGGGTCTGTTTCCGTGTTGTACATCTCCATGACTCTATGACTTTGTTTTGTTTTCTCCTTTCAGGCTTGATTTATGTTACACCTCCTCGGAGAGAACTGAGAGATTGAGGGCCTATTGGAGCAGGGTATTCAGTTGTAACTCAGTCAGAGCTCCACACAGGCCATTTCTGCCTCTGATCTCACAACCCCAAAATTTTAAGTTGGGGACCCATCTTTGGAAAGCCTTAAATTGATTGGGGTACACTGTTTGGTGGTCTGTCAGAAACATTTAACTATCTAACCGACTGCCTGAGCCATGTTCTCCTACTAACACAAACTAAGTTGCAACTGATGGGTTGAATGGTCTTCCTCTGGCCCTGTAATAATTCTGTGCATTCAGTGCATTCCTGAATGTAATAAACCTGATTTTTTTTTTCCAGACTACTCTTTCCAAACAAACATAAATTAATGGTTGGAGACTTTACTGATCCAAGAACATTTTTTTAAAATCAGGCAGAGAGTCAATTTGATGGAAGCATGTAAAATTATAAGAGGCATGGATAGGGTAAATAATTATAGAGTCATAGAGATGTGCAGCACGGTCCTTCGGTCCAACTCGTCCATGCCGACCAGATATCCCAACCCAATCTAGTCCCACCTGCCAGCACCCGACTCATATCCCTCCAAACCCTTCCTAATCATATACCCTGGGAGTTCTGTTTTTCCCAGGGTGGCAATGTCAAATACATGGGGGTCACAGGTTTAAGGCGAGGGGGGAAAAATAATTAAAGGAGATGTGTGAGGGAAGTTTTACACAGAGGGTGGTATGGGCCTGGAATATAGGGAAATGACAGAAGCAGATAAATTAACAAAGTTTAAGGCATGGAATAGAGTGATATGAACCACGTACAAGCAGATAGAATTAATTTAGAATGGCATTGTGGTTGGCACAGGCATGGTGGGCCGAATGGCCTGTTTCTGTGCTGTACTATTCAATGTCCTGTTAATCACAAACCAATTTCCACCACAAGGTTATGTAATTTTGTTAAACAAGAAAGTCCTAAAGCAAAAAAAAAATTCTTTGGTCCACACTGTAACTTTTACTGTGTTAACCCAGTGGAGGTCGGGTTAAAACCCCTATTTGAATCATAGAAATGTACAGCACGGAAACAGACCCTTCAGTCCAACTCGTCCATGCTGACCAGATATCCCAACCTAATCTAGTCCCATTTGCCAGCACTTGGCCCATATCCATCTAAACTCTTCCTATTCATATACCCATCAGGTGCCTTTTAAATGTTGTAATTGTATCAGCCTCCACCACTTCCTCTGGCAGCTCATTTCATATACACACCACCCTCTGCATGAAAACGTTGTCCCTTAGATCCCTTTTAAATCTTTGGTTTAGTTCATGAAGTTTACATGCACGGGCAGATGGAATTGATTTGGAATGGCATCGTGGTTGGCACAGGCATGCTGGGCCGAATGGCCTGTTTCTGTATCAGACGTGATGCTGTCTGACCGCTGTTCATTTGTTGTTTCCAGTACAGATTCCAGCATCTGCAGTACTGTGGTCCTGGTCTGTTTCTGCGTCGAACCAATCTTATAATCACAAACTAACGTCCACCATAAGGTTGTGTAACTCATGTTGTAGAAGGAAATCGTTCAATACAATAAAAGACTTCTCGGGTGCACGCCTGTAGTTTTCACTGTGTTAACCCAGCGGGGACAGAGACAACCACAATTTTTCAGTCCAGTTCGTGAAGATTCAGTTTGCAATCCTCACTTGTGTTTCCATCACACGTGGGCAGGGTCGATCCCACTTTTAGGAACACTGCTTTGGACGAGAGGAAGCGGAAGTTTCACGCGTTTACATCAGTTCTCTGGGCTGGCAGAGGTGGCTCAGTGTGCGTGTGTTTGTGTGTGGCCTGTGATCTTGCTGATCGTGATAAGAGGGGAGTTGATTCTACCCGACCTCTCCGGGGGGAAACATGCCTGTGAGTTGGTACCTGTTACATTTCACTCGATACATTTCAGATACAATGTAACGCGCGCGGCTCGGATACACTGAAACTGACACGGAGCTCAGGCCTCCCCTTAAACCCACGCAGAGAATTGCCAATAATTTCCTTTCTGCTTGTGGAGCAGGATTGTGTTTGTTTGTGTGTGTGTGTGCTGGGGGGGGGGGGGAACAAAATTCCCATCAACCCCCCCCCTCCTCATTTCTCATCGCTCTTCCCCCAACAAATCCGAACTGGTAAACACGTGTCAAAACGAAAGTTAAACAGTGCAAGAGGCAAAACATTGGAGGTCGCTGATGATCTGAAAGTGAAATAGAGCCAAGACAGGCTGGAAATACTCAGCGGCGGCTCTGCTAACATCTGTGGAGAGTGCGATGACTTCTCGATTTCAAAACAAGGACTGAAATCCAGTATGGGGTACTTTCTCTCCTCCTCCTCCCCCAGCACAGAGCTCCCAAGAAAACAGTTCAGCCAGCCTACCGTCAAAATAGGGACACCTTAACATCTTTACTGCTCGATCAGTGATGGGGGAAGAGGGGGGAAGTTTAAGATTGTTGAGCATTGACTGAGCTCTGCAGACAGACCGACCCAAATGCAGCATGCCTTCTGAATTTTCTGTTTCAAGCCTGCCCCTTGAACTGGTTGCCTGTCCAACCTTCGCTCACTTGTCGATTTTACAGGCAGTGCCTACCCACTCTGTCCCGGGAATGTGTGTTTGACCTCCCGGTTTTGAAAATCCCCAAAACATTCCCTCCACAAAACACCGAGGCTCGGGTTATTTTGAGCAGTGTATTTCCCTCCCAGCACTTGCATTTAATTAGCGCCTTCTCGGGATGCCGAACCTTCCCTTCCCCCTCCAACCGCCACCCCGAGCGACCAGGGCCCAACTGATTAGTTGTTTGGTGGAATACCACCCTGTGTGTGGGAAGGCACAGCAAGATCCCACACATCCTTCTGAGAAAAGGAGAATCCATGGGAATGTGACCACCCGGGTTAAATGGCACTTTTTTTTGATGCAAAGGGATTTGTTCCCCTACTTGCCCGCCCAACATTACTCCTATATGGGGTGCCAGTATTTGTTGTCCACCCCTAGTTGCCCTTGAACTGACAAACTTGCTTAGCCATTTCAGACTTCACCAAGATTCCTGTGGATCTCAAGTCACATGAGCTGGATTTATTCATAGAATTTGAATTCCAGCCACGGGATTTCCACCGGTGTCCCCAGAGCATGGGCCAAGACATTAGCATTAATGATGTGATGTCACCACGACATCATTATCATAGAAACTGTACAGTGTAGAAAGAGGCCATTCAGCCCACCAAGTCTGCACTGACTCTCTGCAGAGCTGTCCCTGTACTTCCCATGACTAATCCACCTCGCCTGCACACTATGGTAATTTAGCACGGCCAATCTGGCTAACCTGCACACTGTGGCAGGAAACCCAAGCAGACACAGAGAGAATGTGCAAACTCCACACAGAGAGAACGTGCAGACTCCACACAGACAGTCACCCGAGGGTAGAATTGAACCCGGGCCCCTGGCACTGTGAGGCAGCAGTGCTAACCACTGAGCCACCGTGACACCCATTGTTTTCCCTTTGATTATCTCCCCAATAGCAAAGGGTTATACAACCATCAGCCCCCAGCAAGAACATCTCAGGGAGGACAAAGGCACAGTCCTTTAAAAGGCAAAGTTCCTAACTATTCAGGTACTTCTCAAGTGGAGGGGATTCCACTGTCTCAGACACAGTCTCAGTTTCGAATCTGGTTGTGTGTCTCGGAACTTTACTGTGCAGTGAGCTAGCCTAACCAATTTATAGGATGACCGAAGCTCTATAGAAAGGATGCTAGTGAGCATGTCCCCTCACATTGTATCTGTCTCGCAACTGGGGTTTGCCAGTGAGTGACTGTGATAAACAGTAACATTGTCTCTGCACCCGCTCATGTCACCATGGCGATGTGTGACAACAGCAGCTTGGCAACATGGAAATCAACAACTGAAGACAACACCTCATGACCTACAACATTTGGGGCAAAGCCTGGACTGGTATTTTCAGGCTTTGATATCCTATCCCTCTTGGATTGGATTTGCCGCAGGTCCATTTCACTTACCTAGATCATCCATGTTAAGGGGAGATAATAGGCAGTAATCCAGCAGCTGAAACTCTGGGCAAATAAGTTCAAATCTTACCATCTGTGGAATTTAAAATCAATTACAGGAGTTGGGAGGTCTTGTTGCAGCTATACAGGACATTGGTTAGGCCACTCTTGGAATATTGCATGCAATTCTGGTCTCCTTCCTATTGGAAGGATGTTGTGAAACTTGAAAGGGTTCAGAAAAGATTTACAAGGCTGTTGCCAGGGTTGGAGGATTTGAGCTATAGAGAGAGGTTGAACAGGCTGGGGCTGTTTTCCCTGGAGCATTGGAGTCTGAGGGGTGACTTTATAGATGTTGAGAAAATCGTGAGGGGCATGGATAGGATAAATAGACAAAGTTTATTCCCTGGGTGGGGGAGTCCAGAACTAGAGGGCATAGGTTTAGGGTGAGAGAGGCAAGATATAAAAGAGACCTAAGGACCAGAGGGTATTATGTGTATGGAATGAGTTGTCAGAAGAAGTGGTGGAGGCTGGTACAAATGCAATATTTAAAAGGCATCTGAATGGGTATATGAATAGGAAGGGTTTGGAAGAATATGGGCTGGGTGCTGGCAGGTGGGACTAGATTGTGTTGGGATATCTGGTCGGCATGGATGAGTTGGACTGAAGAGTGTGTTTCTGTGCTGTACATCTCTATGACTATGACTCCAAGTCTGGAATTAAAAAGCTATTCTCATTAACAATGACTATGAGACTATCTCTATTGTTGTAAAAACCCATCTGGTTCACTAATGTCCTTCAGGGAAGGAAACCTGCCATCCTTACTTGGTCTCACCTACATGTGACTCCAGACCACAGCAATGTGGTTGACTGTTAAATGTCCACATAGTTCACTTAACTTCAGACTAAAGAGAGGAGTCCAGTGACAATGTAATAGATTAGGCTGTTTGGCCCACATAATCAATGCTGGTTCTCAGTGGAGCAATGCAATCTGTTTCATTTTCTTGTTCAATCCATGTAGCTTTGCAAGTTTATTCCCTTTCAAAACTAATTCATCATCTCCGCTTCCACCACCCTGATAGGCAGCCACTCCCAGTTCATTACTGCCCACAGAGTAAAATTTCTGCATCATGTTCCCCATCCCTCTATTATATTTCGCACCAAACCTGAATTTGTGCCCCAAAGGTAGGTTATTGGGAAGTTTTTCTTCAATCTTATCTGAGCCTGTCTTAATCTTGCACACTTCTGTCAAATCTTCCCTCAATCTCCTTTGTACCAAGGAGAACATTCCTCAACCGTGTCTGTGTGTGTGAGCACGTGTTTGCATGTACAAATGTGCATGTGTATGTGTGTGTGTGTTTATGTGTATCTGTGTATGTGTTGGTGTGCATTGTGGGTAATTCTTTGATTCAAGATGGTGGCAGAGCAGCAGGCTGTTCCCTTGGGTTCATCTATTCCCACATGCTTTCTTCTTTTGTCTTTATTCTTACTTCTGGTCTTTTTTTTTCCCCTCTTTTTTCTTTCTTTCTTCTTTTCTTTGGATCTTTTAGTGCCAGGTTATTCGGTGAACTCGGCATGGCATCTCGATTGGGCCATGCGTGGAATGGCAGCTCCTGCTGGTGGTCAGAGGTGGTGGATGCTGCTCCTCCCGGTGATTAGATGTGGCAGTGGCAGCAGATACACCCTCCCGGCATTCAGGGCTGGTGATGGCTTTATCAGGTGGCGGCACTGGCAAGGTGACATCTTGGAGGAGGCGGCCGAAGCTCATGGTGAACGATGGCCTGGACTAGGGACTCCTGATTGTAGCAGGCCCACACCAGGGACTCCTGATCGCAGCAGGCCCAGACCAGGGATTCCTGATTGTAGCAGGCCCAGACCAGGGATTCCTGATTGTAGCAGGCCCACACCAGGGATTCCTGATTGTAGCAGGCCCAGACCAGGGATTCCTGATTGTAGCAGGCCCACACCAGGGACTCCTGATCGCAGCAGGCCCAGACCAGGGACTCCTGATTGTAGCAGGCCCACACCAGGGACTCCTGATCACAGCAGGCCCAGACCAGGGACTCCTGATCGCAGCAGGCCCAGACCAGGGACTCCTGATCGCAGCAGGCCCAGACCAGGGACTCCTGACTGTAGTAGGCCCAGACCAGGGACTCCCGATTGCAGAAGACCCACACCAAGGACTCCTGAACGCAGGCCGAATGTGGGTTCAGCACCAGGCCTGGCATCAGTGTTGGCAAGATATGCCCAGCAGCGAACAGATGGCAGTTAAAGAGTGGCGACTGCTACCTTGGTGGGTCCGGTGCAGGTGGCAGTGAGGCGGTGGAGGAGGGATGGTGGCACGGGTGTCATTGTCGGCTTAGGGCTCAGGATTCTCTTTCAGTCATACCTTTTATCCTTTTTATTCTTACACTATTCAAAATGGCGCTGGCTTGTGGTGACAGTTGAAACGTTTCATTGTATTTTACTGTATTGTTCACTGTAAAATGCAAGTGATAATTAACAAATCATTCATTCATGTGTGTGTATATGCATGCATGTATATGTTTGTGTATGTGTGTATATGTGTCTGCATATACACATACATGTGTATGTCTGTGTAATATATACATATGTATGTGCGTGTGTCTGTGTGCATATGCATGTGTATGTATGTGTTTATGTGCACATATATGTGTGCATTTGTAAATATATGGGTGGGAGTGTCTGTATATGTGATTGGAAGTGTATCTGTGTGTATTTGTCTATATATGGGTGAGAGTGTATCTGTCTATGTATATGTGGGTGTGAGTATATTTGTGTGTGTCTGTGTATATGCGTGTGTGTCTGTGTATACGTGTATATCAGTGTGTCTGTGTAAATGTGTGTGTGAGTGTATCAGTGTGTGTCAGTGTATGTGTGGAAATATAGATGTGTATCAGTGTGTGTCTGTGGATATGTGTGTGTGTATCAGTGTGTGACTGTATATGTAGGTATGTGTGTATGTCTGTGTATATGTAGGTGTGAGTGTATCAGTGTGTGTCTGTGTATATGTAGGTGTGAGTGTATCAGTATGTGTCTGTGGATATGTGGGTGTGTGTGGATATGTGTGTGTGAGTGTATCAGTGTGTGTCTATGTATGTGTAGGTGTGTGTGGATATGTGTGTGTGAGTGTATCAGTGTGTGTCTGTGGATATGTGGGTGTGTGTGTATCAGTGTGTGTCTGTGGATATGTGTGTGTGGATATGTGTGTGTGAGTGTATCAGTGTGTGTCTGTGTATATGTAGGGGTGTGTGTACCAGTGTGTGTCTGTGGATATGTGTGTGTGTGTATCAGTGTGTGTCTGTGTATATGTAGGGGTGTGTGAATATGTGTGTGTGAGTGTATCAGTGATTGTCTGTGTATATAGAGATGCACTTTGAATAGGTGCCATTGTTGGGTGAAGTTGGGTAGTCACTTGCTGAGTGCAAAGCCAAACTCTGGCTGTGTGAGTGTGGAGCCACTGTTTGGAAACCATGCCCATTACTTCAATGATTCTATTTATATCAAAGGTGCAGCTGTCATGTGAGTGTGGTGACGTCTCCTTTGCAGTTAGAGCATAAACAGGGGTTCGGAATCTGGGTATGAACTGATAGTGGAGCAAAGTGAAACACAGAGGGGAAAAGTCACACTTTGGAGTCAGTTCACACTCAATTCAAGATTGGCCCGCGTGCAAAACCTTACTCAGACCTGAGGTGCTTTGAGTGTGAGCTCACTCTCTGACTTTCTTAACCTGTTTTATTTATATGCGGCTGGGACTGACTAAGTATCTAACTAAGTATCACAACTGAGAAATATTGGCAAGTGGCCCAGGGTTGTAGCATGTAAGGCAAACAAACAGTGAATAACCCTTTACCTTACACAAGCAGTAATTAAAATCAGTATGTGATGTGGAATCAATATACTGGTGTCATGAATAGGTGCCTATTTGACAGGCACTGGGTTTATTAGCCAATAAATGTCACTTTTGGGCAGTGAGAGCTGATGTCTTTCAGTTGTTGAGGTTTTTGAAGAGTTTCTACAAATAATTGTAAAAAGTTTGTCCGTGTTGTGTAACCACAAGGCTGATAATCCTATGAGGCTCATTAAACTTGGCATCACAGTTTGTGCCAAAGCTCAACATGTTTCCCAGCTCTAGAGCTGGAGAGTTAGACATCTCCCGTGATGGCTTACTGAGCCTCAGTCCTTCAGGTGCCATGCAGGACAATGGGTAGCACAGGTTCATTGCAGTATCTGTCACTCCAACTCGGGTGGTGCCCTGCTCTTCAAAGTCCTTCTCAAACGCACTTCGCCAGGTCTTCTTCTTCCACATGGTAGTGCCCGCTCTGCAGTTGTCTCTGGTGGGACATATAGTCAGGAGGTGAACTTATATGCCTTTGTCCAACTCAGCTGTCTGTCCATCACAATATTCTGAAGATGCCTCTGATCAGTCCTGTGTTCAAAGTGAGAGGGGAAGAGTTTAAGGGAGATATGCGTGGGAAGTTACGCAGAGGGTGGTGGGTGCCCGGACTGCAGAGGTGGTAGAGTCTTTTAAAATGTATCCAGACCTGAAGAAGGGCTTATGCCCGAAACGTCGATTCTCCTGCTCCTCAGATGCTGCCTGGCCTGCTGTGCTTTTCCAGCACCACATTTTTCAACTCTGGTCTCCAACATCTGCAGTCCTCACTTTCTCCCAGATACATGAATGGGCAGGGAGCAGAGGGATATGGATCTTTACAAAATAGGCGACAGGTTTAGATGGAGCATGTGGATCAGCGCAGGCTTGGAGGACCGAAGGGCCCGTTCCTGTGCTGTAATGTTCTTCGTTCTTTATGTCGCATTTTTTCATTGAGGGATGATATCTCACCAAGTGTCACCCGTGATCATATGTAGGCATTGCTGGTGGAAGATGTCCACGTGGTGACACAAAATGGAGAGTCAAGTCAGTGGGATTGGGTTGAGGGTGGAATGGCAGCAGAGTAGTCTGCTTTTCCTTTGTTATTTGTGTAAGCAATTTTTTTTGGGGGGGTGAGATTGAGAGAAAGTTGGAGACTGACGAACTGTCAATCACAAGACCATCTAAACACAGGGAGTTAAGTGTAAGTGTGTGCTGGCATTCTGATTCAAACAGGAACGGGGGACTCCTCAGCTCCTGGTCAATATTTGTCTTCAACTGACTTCACAAAAGCTGAGGAGCACATCGGTATCCATGGGATCTGGCTGTGTGTAAATAGCCCATCTGTTTCCTACCTAATACCAGCAGCTGCATCTCAAAAGGGCTGTCTGTAAAATGTTCTGGGACATCCTCAAGGTTCTGAAATGTTTTTGTCTCAAGAAATATCATATTCTCAGTGAAAAATTCAGGCATGATTGAGTTCCCATAAAATAGTCCTTGCATTTATTGGAAAATAATATATATTGGAATATGTTACCAGTTCAACCTCCTCCTGCATCTTTCCACCCAATCTCTGTTGCTGTGACTGTTTCCCCCCGGCTCCCCATTCATCGTGCTATGTCATTGAGATTAACCTGACTGTTCCTACCTCTCACAAATTGCAGTTGGCGAAGGATTTGTTAAACCCGTCTCCAGAAGCAGAGCGGAGGCGGCACAAGAAAAAACGTTTGGTTCAAAGCCCAAACTCCTACTTCATGGACGTCAAGTGCCCAGGTAAGCTCGGGGTGTCACTCTATGACCAGTATTGGGGGGGGTTGGGGAGGGTTTGTAAATTGAATTGAATTGAATTTATTGTCAGGTGTCCCGAGGCACAGTGAAAAGCTTTGTCTTGTGAGCAATACAGGCAGCTAACATGGTTAAGTAGCATAGATAGTAGATAATAGGTAAACAGCAGTAAACAACAAAACATAGGGACAGCCAAATGTTAAGAGTTTTTGAGTCCATTCCGTATTAAAACAACAGTAGGGTAGAAGTGTGTGTGTGTGTATGTGTGTGTGTGTGTGTCAGGGTGGGATGGATCTTCCTTCCTTGCATTTCTGTCTCCTGATTCCAATTCTGAATGAGCTGGTGTTTTCTGAATGTAATCTGCTGGTCGTCTTTTCAGGTGTACCGAGGCACAGTGAAAAGCTTTGTCTTGTGAGCAATACAGGCAGCTAACATGGTTAAGTAGCATAGATAGTAGATAATAGGTAAACAGCAGGAAACAACAAAACACAGGGACAGGCAAATGTTAAGAGTTTTTGAGTCCATTCCGTATTGTAACAACAGTAGGGTAGAAATGTGTGTGTGTGTGTGTGTGTGTGTGTGTGTGTGTCAGGGTGGGATGGATCTTCCTTCCTTGCATTTCTGTCTCCTCATTCCAATTCTGAATGAGCTGGTGTTTTCTGACTGTAATCTGCTGGCTTGGATGGTCGTCTTTTCTGGTGATAAGCCACAACTAATCAGCTATCACCTGAACATGTGTGTGAAATCTCACCTCTGGGTTTGCAGCACCAGCAACCATCACAAAGCCACCAAAGCCATTGGCAGAAAGAAGAACTGGTTGACACTGAGGGATTTTTCCTTTTTAATTCATTCATGGCACTTGGCCATGACTAACGTTTATACCCCATCCCTAATAGTTTGAGTCAACTACATTGTTGTGGGTTTGGAGTCACTTTCCAGTGCCTGCCGTTCTCACTTCCTCCTACATGTAGGCCAGACCAGGTAAGGATGGCAGATTTCCTTCGAAAGGACATTCTATCACCTTATTGGGATTGTATTATAGACCCCCTAATAGTCAGTGGGGAATTGAGAAACAAATTTGTAAGGAGATTTCAGTTATCTATAAGAATAATAGGGTGGTTATGATGAAGGATTTTAATTTTCGAAACATAGACTGGGACTGCCATAGTGTTAAGAGTTTTTGAGTCCATTCCGTATTGTAACAACGGAATTTGTTAAGTGTGTACAAGAACATTTTCTGATTCGGTATGTGGATGTACCTACTAGAGAAGGTGCAAAACTTGACCTACTCTTGGGAAATAAGGCAGGGCAGGTGACTGAGGTGTCAGTGGGGGAGCACTTTGGGGCCAGTGACCATAATTCTATTAGTTTTAAAATAGTGTTGGAAAAGGATAGACCGGATCTAAAAGTTGAAGTTCTAAATTGGAGAAAGGCCAATTTTGATGATATTAGGCAACATTTTTCAAAAGCTGATCGGGGGCAGATATTCGCAGGTAAGGGGACAGCTGGAAAATGAGAAGCCTTCAGAAATGAGATAATGAGAGTGCAGAGACAGTATATTCCTGTTAGGGTGAAAGGAAAGGCTGGTAGGCGTGGGGAAAGTTGGATGACTAGAGAAATTAAGGTTTTGGTTAAGAAAATGAAGGAAGCATATGTCAGATATTGACAGGAGAGATCGAATGAATCCTTAGAAGAGTATAAGGGCAGTAGGAGTATACTTAAGAAGGAAATCAGGAGGGCAAAAAGGGGACATGAGATAGCTTTGGCAAATAGAATTAAGGAGAATCCAAAGGGTTTTTACAAATACATTAAGGACAAAAGGGTAACTAGGGAGAGAATAGGGCCCCTCAAAGATCAGCAAGGCAGCCTACTTGTGTAGCTGCAGGAGATGGGCGAGATACTAAATGAGTATTTTGTATACTGTTTACTGTGGAAAAGGATAAGAAAGATATAGAATGTAGGGAAATAGACGGTGACATCTTGAAAAATGTCCACATTACAGAGGAGGAAGTGCTGGATGTCCCAAAATGCATAAAGGTAGACAAATCCCCAGGACCCGACCAGGTGTACCCAAGAACCCTACGGGAAGCCAGGAGAAGTGATTGCTGGGCCCCTCTATCTTATTTTTCAGTTCCCCTCAAATAATGTCCCTGGATGTATTCCCAGGAATATCCTCCCTAAGTAAAGCAGTAATGCTATCTCACATCAAGCAGAAAATTGGGGAGATACTAAATGAATATTTTGCATCTCTATTTACTGTGGAAAAGGATATGGAAGATATAGACTGTAGGGAAATAAATGGTGACATCTTGCAAAATATCCAGATTACAGAGGAGGAAGTGCTGGATGTCTTGAAATGGGTAAAGGTGGATAAATCCCCAGGACCTGATCAGGTGTTCCCTAGAACTCTAAGGGAAGCCAGAGAAGTGATTGCTGGGCTTCTTGCTGAGATATTTGTATCATTGATAGTCACAGGTGAAGTGCTGGAAGATTGGAGGCTGGCAAACGTGGTGCCACTGTTTAAGAAGGATGGTAAGGACAAGCCAGGAAACTATAGACCAATGAGCCTGATCTTGTTGGTGGGAAAGCGCAGCAGGTCAGGCAGCATCAAAGGAGAAGGAGAATCGACGTTTCGGACATAAGCCCTTCTTCAGGAATGAGGAGGGTGTGCCAAGCAGGTTGAAATAAAAGGTAGGGAGGAGGGACTTGGGGGAGGGGCGTTGGGAATGCGATAGGTGGAAGGAGGTTAAGGTGAGGGTGATAGGCCGGAGAGGTTTACAAAATTATGAGCAAAGTCTTTTCCCTGGGGTGGGGGAGTCCAGAACTAGAGGGCATAGGTTTAGGGTGAGAGGGGAAAGCTATAAAAGAGACCTAAGGGGCAACTTTTTCACCCAGAGGGTGGTACAGGTATGGAATGAGTTGCCAGAGGTTGTGGTGGAGGCTGGTACAATTGCAACATTTAAAAGGCATTTCAATGGGTATATGAATAGGGAGGGTTTCGAGGGATATGGGCTGGGTGCTGACAGGTGGGACTAGATTGGGTTGGGATATCTGGTTGGCATGGAAGGGTTGGACCTAATGGTCTGTTTCCATTCTGTACATCTCTATGACTCTAAAAATGCCACTCCCCTTCCTCTCTTGCCCCCCTTTCTATCCTTCCTAAATTCTCTATTGCTTTATTAATAACTATTTTATGTTAATGCCACCTAGTTATGTTCTTCTCAACAAGTGGAACAATTCCATGTTTGTTCTAATCACAACCTCTTATAACCTTAACGATTTCTATCGGTCACATATTCATCTTTATCCACAAAGAAAGCGCCTACATGTCCACTGTTTGCTTATGGGAATAACCTCACATTTTTGGTAGTATCATGCAAATTCTTTTTGCCTTGGTGCCTTTGAATTCTTTTTAAAATATGACAACTAGATCTGTATGTAATTCTCCAGATGTGATCTCGTCAATATGTGATTCACATTGACGAGGGTGTCTGCAGGGTTGGAGGGTTTGAGCTATAGGGAGAGGCTGGATAGGCCGGGGCTGTTTTCCCTGGAGTGTTGGAGGCTGAGGGATGACTTTATAGAGGTGTATAAACTCATGAGGGGCATGGATTGAGTAAGTGGGCAAGGTCTTTTGCCTGGGGTCGGGAGGTCTAAAACTAGAGGGCATAGATTTAAGGTGAGAAGGGAAAGATTTAAGAGAGATCTAAGATGCAATGTTTTCATGCAGAGGGTGGTGTGTGTATGGAATGAGCTGCCAGAGGAAGTAGTGGAGGCTGGCACAATGACAACATTTAAAAGGCATCTGGATGGGTATATGAGTAGGAACAGCTTGGAGAGATATGGGCCAAAAGGGGCTAGATGAATTTAGGATATCTGGTTGGCATAGACAAGTTGGACCAAAGGGTCTGTTTCCATGCTGTACATCTCTAGTGAACCAGATGGTTTCCAACATTCAACAATGGTTTCATGGTCATCATTAGAATCTTAATTCCAGATATTTATTGAATACAAATTCCACCATCTGCCATGGTGGGATTTGAACCCAGGTTCTCCAGAACATTAGCTGGGTCTCTGCATTAATAGTCTAGTGATAAAACCACTAGGCTGTCACCTATCAACAGCACCAGGATAGTTGGGGATCTAACATATTCAGGTACCTTTTTCAATTAAAGTATTGAGTGATGTAACCAAAGTTGTTAAGCTTTGGCCATAATTTGTCTGGTGGAAATATTATGATTGGCTGATATTTATAGGGGTTAAGAAGGTGCAACTCTGTAGCTATGTGTTTTGATCAGTCCACCTCCATTGAACTGACTGTCAGATCCTTGTTCAAAGTGAAGTCATGTGACAACTGAAACAAGCCATTGAGCCTTCTTCCCTCCAGAAACCTGTCCCACCATCTCATTAGATCGTGGCTAATCTGTGTGTGATGGTATCTCAGATTGAGAATGACAACAGCCTGCAGGTCGAATCACTGAACCTGGGAAGGCTGTTGTGCTGCGTCAGTTCTGGATAGACAGGGGTGTCTCTCTCTCGCGCTCTCTCTGACCATCAGATTGAATCGAAAGGGTTAATAAGCAACTAGTTTGGTTGCGCTGTGATGTACATTCTGTGGCCATCATGTCCTGAGGTGGGCTTTGAACGCAGAGCTTCAGCCCCAGAGGTGTGGACACTACCCACTGTGTCCACAAAACCTGAGGAGGGCAATCCATATCTCAAGCAGGTTACCATCTTTACTCCATATCCCTTTAACTTCTTAACCTTCCTTCTTTATTTTTCTATTTTTATTCTAAGAAGACTGCAGTGCTGAACTTTCTAACTTATTAATTTTTGCACATCTGCAACTAAGAATTTGTACCGAAGTACTTTTGACCCATATGTGGCAATATTACTGTACTCAAGTAATCTTGAGGCAAAGTCACCATACTCCCAAAGATCCCACACTCTTATTAGAGAGAGGCCACTGGTTGTGGGTTTGACCTGAGGGTCATAAGGTGGAGGCAAGGTTCAGAAGGCAGGACCTTAATGGTAATCAGCTGTGTGGGAATTGTTAGAGTCCCAAACCAGCCATCCGGTCAACTGAGCTAATCAGCTCCATATCCTTTAATATCCTTACTGAACAAGTAACTGTTGCTAAGTCTTGAATCTCCTGCCGCACATCCCAATACTAACACCCCAAGCCTTTAAGGGGAGAGAGTTTCAGATTTCCAATCCCCTTGGTGTGATCAGCTGTCGTTCCCCCCCTCCTCCGATTTCGATCTGGAACAGAGATGCTGTAATTTTAAGATTGTGGCTGTTTGTTCTTGATTTCCTCCCTCAGAGGTAACAGTTTCCCTGTGTCCGCCCCATCAGATTAAACACTTGGATCCGATCACTTCTCAGCCTCGTAAATTCCAAAGACGTTAAACCAGGTTTACATGATTGTCCTCCTAAATCAGCCCTGGTGATTAGGAACCAGCCAGGGATAGTATGTACCGTGTGGACTTTCACCCCGGATTGAGATAAAGAGGCACATAAATAGCTCAAATGTGTTGTGTGGATTTGTGGATATTAGTTAGTTAGGTACTGGTATTGAGGGTGCAGTTTTCACACAACAACAACTGATTATTTTAAATGATTGGGGGGTCAGATGCATTTCGGTTGAGCGTCCGGTCACAGGGACCTGTAACTAAATGGAAACAGAGTCTGGATAAAAGAGATATAGCACGTGGATTTGGGTGAAGTCTGTCTGGGAACCAAAGTGGTGGTCGTCAAGGTACAACCCTATGAAACTGTCCCTGAGGATTTCACCCCGCTGGGCAATAACAAAACCTATGAAATAATAACAATCTAGCTACTAGAAACAAGCAGGTACTCCCAATAACCTCCTGTGTCCCTAGGGAGGGAAAAGCTCCTTTGTCCTACAGGTCAACGTTCACTCGGGAATTATTATCCGTCACGTTCTCCCGTGTCAGTGTGGGTTTCCTCTGGGTACTCTGGTTTCCTCTAAAGATGTACAGATTAGGGCGAATTGGCCGTGCTAAACTGCCATGGGAGTTTCCAGGGATGTCAGGCTAGGTGGATTAGCCATGGGGAATGCAGGGTTACAGGGAATGGGGAAGTGCAATCTGGGTAGGATGCTCTTTGGAGGGTCAGTGTGGATCTGATGGCCCGAATGGCCGTCCTCCACACTGTAGGGATTCTATGATACTATCAAATGGCAGTGCAGGCATAAGGGGCTGAGTGGCCTGCTTCTCCTAATTTGATTGTTCACATCAGTACATCCTTAGCCGTCCAGTCTTGGAGTGGGACCCAAACCCTGAGGTTTTGTCTCGGAGGTGGGGACACTATCCTCTCCATTACAAGGTTTCTTTCATTATTGATTATTAATACGATGGGAAGTGTTTACCTCACACCAACAGATGTCAATTTTATCACATCTAGTCAATGTATGAAGTTCTGTAGGATTTTTTTATGGCCTTTTCTTTGTATTGGCACACAATGTTTTTGATGGCCTGACAGGAAACAGATTGGTTTAATAACATGAAGAATTATTCAAAACATTAGTCGCCCTTCAGCAGGAACCTGGATTGGAAAGTCAGCTAAGTATGTTAGAACAATAGAAATTAGGAGAGAGTGAGGACTGCAGATGCTGGAAATCACAATCGTGATCAAAGCGCAGCAGGTCAGGCAGCATCCGAGGAGCAAGAGAATCGACGTTTCGGGCATAAGCCCTTCATCAGGAATCCCAAACAATAGAAATTGCTGAAGAAACTCTGCAGGTCTGGCAGCATCTGTGGAGAGAAAGCAGAATCAGCGTTTTGGGTTCCAGTGAGCCTTCTTCAGAACTGAGTGGGTGTGGGTAGCACTGTGCGATATTCAGTACCAATCCAATCTTTGGAAGCTCACGTGCAGTTCCAGCATTCTTTCACTTGAGATTCTTAGTCAAGATCTCCATAGCAACCAAATAACTGAAGAGAGCTTAACTTCCTTATTATGGACGCACAGGCAGCAGTCCAAGATGGCTGACACTGGGCCACTCTTCGCTTGCTGTCTACAGCAGATCTTGTTCTCACATTTCTTAAAACCGTTCTGCACTTTTACACCTAAATTCTAAGTCTGGAAAAATCACTAATAACATTTTCTCTCAAACCTCAGATCTAATGTTGATCTTGCTTTGTGAACCTCCTGTCTCGCTTTAACTTTTTTGCCTCACTCTGTCCAATCACCCTTTGATCTGCATAATCTTGCTCGCTATGATCTGCTTGTACTGTTCACAAAACAAAGCTTTTCACTGTAATTGGGTAAATGCGACTATGATAAATCACATTAAATTAAGGGCAGGATTCACCTCTTTTTCCTTTTCTCTTTCCCTCCAAATGGATTCACAGGGATGGCATAGTGGCTCAGTGGTTAGCACTGCAGCCTAGGGACCCGAGTTTGATTCTAGCCTCAGGCGACTGTCTGTGTGGAGTTTGCACATTCTCTGCGTGGGTTTCCTCTGGGTGCTCTGGTTTCCTCCGAAGATGTGCAGGTCAGGTGAATTGGCTGTGCTAAATTGTCCATAGTATTAGGTGCATTAATCAGAGGGAAATGAGTCTGGGTGGGTTGCTCTTTGGAGGGTCAGTGTGGGCTTGTTGGGCCGAAGGGCCTGTTTCCACACTATAGGGAATCTCATCTTAAGAACAGAATTCTGGACGAATTCAGAGCTCTGGACTTTAGCTGATTCATTTCTGAAATGGACGCTAGATTTATAAAGTATCGGATACCCTTTATTGTTAATGAGAGAATTTAGATTCAACCCAATTCACCCAGCCACTAGTCTGTGGCACACAGCATGTGACTCCGAACTGCCCTCGGAAATGACCCGAGCAAACAGCTCAGTTCAAAGGGCTTTGCCAGCAATGCCCACGACCCGAGGAATTAAAGACAAGAATGGCTTTCACAACCGCAGGACACCCCAAATCACTTTACAGTTAATGAAGTGTTAGTGTCGTTCCAAATTCAGGACATGCAGCAAGCAGGCCTGTGAACAGCGAGCTCCCACAGACAGCAAACTGGCAATGTCTGGATCATCCATTTCCAGCGATTGGGGGAGGGATTGGCCAGGACAAAAAGCTTGCTGTTCTTCCACAGAGTGCAATAGAATCCATACGTCCACACGAGAGGGTTGATAGGGCCTCAGTATTCAGAAACACAGCAGCAATCCTGCAGGCCCCAGCATTTTACACATCAGCCTCTGAACCCACAACCTTTTGAATTCAGTGCAAGACTGCACTAGTGCGAATTGCTAGGAGATGGCAGCAGTCTCTGTGCCTCTTTAGCAGTGTCTGCCCTCTTTAGCAGAGTCAGTCCCTTTAACAGCGTCTGTATCCTTTACCAGTGTCTATCCCCTTTATCAGTGTCTATCCCCTTTATCAGTGTCCATCCCCTTTATCAGTGTCTATCCCCTTTAGCAGTGTCTTTCCCCTTTGGCAGTGTCTATCCCCTTTAGCAGTCTCCGTGCCACTGTAGCAGTCCCTGTGCCCCTATAGCAGTCCCTGTGCCCCTATAGCAGTCTCTGTGCCCCTATAGCAGTCCCTGTGCCCCTATAGCAGTCTCTGTGCCCCTACAGCAGTCCCAGTGCCCCTATAGCAGTCTCTGTGCCCCTATAGCAGTCTCTGTGCCCCTATAGCAGTCTCTGTGCCACTGTAGCAGTCTCCGAGCCCCTGTAGCAGTCTCTGTGCCACTGTAGCAGTCTCTGTGCCCCTGTAGCCGTCTCTGTGCCCCTATAGCAGTCTCTGTGCCCCTATAGCAGTCTCTGTGCTCCTGTAGCAGTCTCTGTGCCCCTATAGCAGTCTCTGTGCCCCTATAGCAGTCTGTGTGCCGCTGTAGCAGTCTCTGTGCTCCTGTCGTAGTCTCTGTGCCGCTGTAGCAGTCTCTGTGCCCCTCTAGCAGTCTCTGTGCTCCTGAAGCAGTCTCTGTGCCCCTGTAGCAGTCTCTGTGCCCTTGTAGCAGTCTCTGTGCCCCTATAGCAGTCTCTGTGCCCTTGTAGCAGTCTCTGTGCTCCTGTCGCAGTCTCTGTGCCCCTGTAGCAGTCTCTGTGCCCCTCTAGCAGTCTCTGTGCTCCTGAAGCAGTCTCTGTGCCCCTGTAGCAGTCTCTGTGCCCTTGTAGCAGTCTCTGTGCCCCTATAGCAGTCTCTGTGCCCTTGTAGCAGTCTCTGTGCTCCTGTCGCAGTCTCTGTGCCCCTGTAGCAGTCTCTGTGCCCCTGTAGCAGTCTCTGTGCTCCTGTCGCAGTCTCTGTGCTCCTGTCGCAGTCTCTGTGCCGCTGTAGCAGTCTCTGTGCCGCTGTAGCAGTCTCTGTGCCCCTGTAGCAGTCTCTGTGCCCCTGTAGCAGTCTCTGTGCCCCTATAGCAGTCTCCGTGTCCCTACAGCAGTCTCTGTGCCCCTGTAGCAGTCTCTGTGCCCTTGTAGCAGTCTCTGTGCCCCTATAGCAGTCTGTGTGCCCCTGTAGAAGTCTCTGTGCTGCTATAGCAGTCTCTGTGCTCCTATAGCAGTCTCCGTGTCCCTACAGCAGTCTCTGTGCCCCTGTTGCAGTCTCTGTGCCCCTGTAGCAGTCTCTGTGCACCTGTAGCAGTCTCTGTGCCCCTATAGCAGTCTCCGTGCCCCTATAGCAGTCTGTGTGCCCCTATAGCAGTCTGTGTGCCCCTGTAGTAGTCTCTGTGCCCCTGTAGTAGTCTCTGTGCCCCTATAGCAGTCTCTGTGGCCCTGTTGCAGTCTCTGTGCCCTTGTAGCAGTCTCTGTGGCCCTGTAGCAGTCACTGTGCTCCTGCAGCATCTCTGTGCCCCTATAGCAGTCTCTGTGGCCCTGTAACAGTCTCTGTTCTCCTGTAGCAGTCTCTGTGGCCCTGTAGCAGTCTCTGTTCTCCTGTAGCAGTGTCTGTGCCGCTGTAGCAGTGTCTGTGCCGCTGTAGCAGTGTCTGTGCCCCTGTAGCAGTCTCTGTGCCCCTGCAGCATCTCAGTGCCCCTATAGAAGTCTCTGTGCTCCTGTCGCAGTCTCTATGCCCCTGTAACTGTCTCTGTGCCACTGTAGCAGTCTCCGAGACCCTGTAGCAGTCTCTGTGCCACTGTAGCAGTCTCTGTGACCCTATAGCAGTCTCTGTGCCCCTATAGCAGTCTCTGTGCCCCTATAGCAGTCTCTGTGTTCCTGTAGCAGTCTCCATGCCCCAGTATCAGTCTCTGTGCCACTGTAGCAGTCTCTGTGCCCCTGTAGCAGTCTCTGTGCCCCTGTAGCAGTCTCTGTGCCCCTATAGCAGTCTGTATGCCCCTTTGGCAGTCTCAGTGCCCCTATAGCTGTCTCTATGCCCCTATAGCAGTCTGTGTGCCCCTTTGGCAGTCTCTGTGGCCCTGTAGCAGTCTGTGTGCCCCTTTGGCAGTCTCAGTGCCCCTGTAGCAGTCTCTGTGCCCCTATAGCAGTCAGTGTGCCCCTTTGGCAGTCTCAGTGCCCCTGCAGCAGTCTCTGTGCCCCTATAGCTGTCTCTATGCCCCTATAGCAGTCTGTGTGCCCCTTTGGCAGTCCCTACAGCCCCTATAGCAGTCTCTGTGCCCCTGTAGCAGTCTCTGTGGCCCTGTAGCAGTCTCTGTGCCCCTGTAGCAGTCTCTGTGCCCCTGTAGCAGTCTCCGTGTCCCTACAGCAGTCTCTGTGCCCCTATAGCAGTCTCTGTGCCCCTGTAGCAGTCTCTGTGCCCCATAGCAGTCTCTGTGCCATTGTAGCAGTCTCTGTGCCCCTGTAGCAGTCTCTGTGCCCCTGTAGCAGTCTCTGTGCCCCATAGCAGTCTCTGTGCCCCTATAGCAGTCTCTGTGCTCCTGTAGCAGTCTCTGTGCCCCTGTAGCAGTCTCTGTGCCCCTGTAGCAGTCTCTGTGCCCTTGTAGCAGTCTCTGTGCCGCTGTCGCAGTCTCTGTGCCGCTGTCGCAGTCTCTGTGCCGCTGTAGCAGTCTCTGTGCCGCTGTAGCAGTCTCTGTGTCCCTGTAGCAGTCTCTGTGCCCCTGTAGCAGTCTCTGTTCCCCCATAGCAGTCTCTGTGGCCCTGTAGCAGTCTCTGTTCTCCTGTAGCAGTCTCTGTGCCGCTGTAGCAGTGTCTGTGCCCCTATAGCAGTCTGTGTGCCCTGTAGCAGTCTCAGTGCCCTGTAGCAGTCTCAGTGCCCCTGTAGCAGTCTCTGTGGCCCTGTAGCAGTCTCTGTGGCCCTGTAGCAGTCTCTGTGGCCCTGTAGCAGTCTCTGTGGCCCTGTAGCAGTCTCTGTGCCCCTGTAGCAGTCTCCGTGTCCCTACAGCAGTCTCTGTGCCCCTATAGCAGTCTCTGTGCCCCTATAGCAGTCTCTGTGCTCCTGTCGTAGTCTCTGTGGCCCTGTAGCAGTCTCTGTGCCCCTGTAGCAGTCTCTGTGCCCCTGTAGCAGTCTCCGTGTCCCTACAGCAGTCTCTGTGCCCCTATAGCAGTCTCTGTGCCCCTATAGCAGTCTCTGTGCTCCTATCGTAGTCTCTGTGGCCCTGTAGCAGTCTCTGTGCCCCTGTAGCAGTCTCTGTGCCCCTATAGTAGTCTGTGTGCCCCTGTAGCAGTCTCAGTGCCCCTGTAGCAGTCTCAGTGCCCCTGTAGCAGTCTCTGTGGCCCTGTAGCAGTCTCTGTGCCCCATAGCAGTCTCTGTGCCATTGTAGCAGTCTCTGTGCCCCATAGCAGTCTCTGTGCCCCATAGCAGTCTCTGTGCCATTGTAGCAGTCTCTGTGCCCCTGTAGCACTCTCTGTGCCCCATAGCAGTCTCTGTGCCCCTATAGCAGTCTCTGTGCTCCTGTAGCAGTCTCTGTGCCCCTGTCGTAGTCTCTGTGGCCCTGTAGCAGTCTCTGTGCCCCTGTAGCAGTCTCCGTGCCCCTGTAGCAGTCTCCGTGTCCCTACAGCAGTCTCTGTGCCCCTATAGCAGTCTCTGTGCCCCTATAGCAGTCTCTGTGCCCCTATAGCAGTCTCTGTGCTCCTGTAGCAGTCTCTGTGCCCCTGTAGCAGTCTCTGTGCCCCTGTAGCAGTCTCTGTGCCCCTGTAGCAGTCTCTGTGCCCTTGTAGCAGTCTCTGTGCCCCTCTAGCAGTCTCTGTGCCGCTGCCGCAGTCTCTGTGCCGCTGTAGCAGTCTCTGTGCCGCTGTAGCAGTCTCTGTGCCCCTATAGTAGTCTGTGTGCCCTGTAGCAGTCTCAGTGCCCCTGTAGCAGTCTCAGTGCCCCTGTAGCAGTCTCAGTGCCCCTGTAGCAGTCTCTGTGTCCCTGTAGCAGTCTCTGTGCCCCTGTAGACGTCTCTGTGCCCCTATAGCAGTCTCTGTGGCCCTGTAGCAATCTCTGTGCCCCTGTAGCAGTCTCTGTGCCCCTGTAGCAGTCTCTGTGCCCCTGTAGCAGTCTCAGTACCCCTGTAGCAGTCTCTGTGCCCCTATAGCAGTCTGTGTGCCCCTGTAGAAGTCTCTGTGCTGCGAAAGCAGTCTCTGTGCTCCTATAGCAGTCTCCGTGTCCCTACAGCAGTCTCTGTGCCCCTGTAGCAGTCTCTGTGCCCCTGTAGCAGTCTCTGTGCCCCTATAGCAGTCTCCGTGCCCCTGTAGCAGTCTCTGTGCCCCTATAGCAGTCTGTGTGCCCCTGTAGAAGTCTCTGTGTTGCTATAGCAGTCTCTGTGCTCCTATAGCAGTCTCCGTGTCCCTACAGCAGTCTCTGTGCCCCTGCAGCAGTCTCTGTGCACCTGTAGCAGTCTCTGTGCACCTGTAGCAGTCTCTGTTCGCCTATAGCAGTCTCCGTGCCCCTATAGCAGTCTCCGTGCCCCTATAGCAGTCTCTGTGCCCCTATAGCAGTCTCTGTGCCCCTGTAGTAGTCTCTGTGCCCCTATAGCAGTCTCTGTGCTCCTGTAGTAGTCTCTGCGCCCCTATAGCAGTCTCTGTGCCCTTGTAGCAGTCTCTGTGCCCCTATAGCAGTCTCTGTGCCCTTGTAGCAGTCTCTGTGGCCCTGTAGCAGTCTCTGTTCTCATGTAGCAGTCTCTGTGCCGCTGTAGCAGTCTCTGTGCCCCTGTAGCAGTCTCTGTGCCCCTATAGCAGTCTCTGTGCTCCTGCAGCATCTCAGTGCCCCTATAGAAGTCTCTGTGCTCCTGTCGCAGTCTCCATGCCCCTGTAACTGTCTCTGTGCCACTGTAACTGTCTCAGTACCCCTGTAGCAGTCTCTGTGCCCCTATAGCATTCTGTGTGTCCCTGTAGCAGTCTCTGTGCCCCTGTAGCAGTCTCTGTGCCCCTATAGCAGTCTCTGTGGCCCTGTAGCAGTCTCTGTTCTCCTGTAGCAGTCTCTGTGCCGCTGTAGCAGTGTCTGTGCCCCTATAGCAGTCTGTGTGCCCTGTAGCAGTCTCTGTGCCCCTGTAGCAGTCTCCGTGCCCCTGTAGCAGTCTCCGTGCCCCTGTAGCAGTCTCCGTGCCCCTGTAGCAGTCTCAGTGCCCCTGTAGCAGTCTCAGTGCCCCTGTAGCAGTCTCTGTGGCCCTGTAGCAGTCTCTGTGCCCCTGTAGCAGTCTCTGTGCCCCTGTAGCAGTCTCTGTGCCCCTGTAGCAGTCTCCGTGTCCCTACAGCAGTCTCTGTGCCCCTATAGCAGTCTCTGTGCCCCTATAGCAGTCTCTGTGCTCCTGTCGTAGTCTCTGTGGCCCTGTAGCAGTCTCTGTGCCCCTGTAGCAGTCTCTGTGCCGCTGTAGCAGTGTCTGTGCCCCTATAGTAGTCTGTGTGCCCCTGTAGCAGTCTCAGTGCCCCTGGAGCAGTCTCAGTGCCCCTGTAGCAGTCTCAGTGCCCCTGTAGCAGTCTCTGTGTCCCTGTAGCAGTCTCTGTGCCCCTGTAGAAGTCTCTGTGCCCCTATAGCAGTCTCTGTGGCCCTGTAGCAATCTCTGTGCCCCTGTAGCAGTCTCTGTGCCCCTGTAGCAGTCTCAGTACCCCTGTAGCAGTCTCTGTGCCCCTATAGCAGTCTCTGTGCCCCTATAGCAGTCTCTGTGCCCCTATAGCAGTCTCTGTGGCCCTGTAGCAGTCTCTGTTCTCCTGTAGCAGTCTCTGTGCCGCTGTAGCAGTGTCTGTGCCCCTATAGCAGTCTGTGTGCCCTGTAGCAGTCTCAGTGCCCCTGTAGCAGTCTCAGTGCCCCTGTAGCAGTCTCAGTGCCCCTGTAGCAGTCTCTGTGGCCCTGTAGCAGTCTCTGTGCCCCTGTAGCAGTCTCTGTGCCCCTGTAGCAGTCTCTGTGCCCCTGTAGCAGTCTCTGTGCCCCTGTAGCAGTCTCCGTGTCCCTACAGCAGTCTCTGTGCCCCTATAGCAGTCTCTGTGCCCCTATAGCAGTCTCTGTGCTCCTGTCGTAGTCTCTGTGGCCCTGTAGCAGTCTCTGTGCCCCTGTAGCAGTCTCTGTGCCGCTGTAGCAGTGTCTGTGCCCCTATAGTAGTCTGTGTGCCCCTGTAGCAGTCTCAGTGCCCCTGTAGCAGTCTCAGTGCCCCTGTAGCAGTCTCAGTGCCCCTGTAGCAGTCTCTGTGCCCCTGTAGCAGTCTCTGTGCCCCTGTAGAAGTCTCTGTGCCCCTATAGCAGTCTCTGTGGCCCTGTAGCAATCTCTGTGCCCCTGTAGCAGTCTCTGTGCCCCTGTAGCAGTCTCAGTACCCCTGTAGCAGTCTCTGTGCCCCTATAGCAGTCTCTGTGCCCCTATAGCAGTCTCTGTGCCCCTATAGCAGTCTCTGTGGCCCTGTAGCAGTCTCTGTGCCACTGTAGCAGTCTCCGAGCCCCTGGAAAAGTCTCTGTGCCCCTGTAGCAGTCTCTGTGGCCCTGTAGCAGTCTCTGTGGCCCTGTAGCAGTCTCTGTGGCCCTGTAGCAGTCTCTGTGCCCCTATAGCAGTCTCTGTGGCCCTGTAGCAATCTCTGTGCCCCTGTAGCAGTCTCTGTGCCCCTATAGCAGTCTCTGTGCCCCTGTAACTGTCTCAGTACCCCTGTAGCAGTCTCTGTGCCCCTATAGCAGTCTCTGTGCCCCTACAGCAGTCTCTGTGGCCCTGTAGCAATCTCTGTGCCCCTGTAGCAGTCTCTGTGCCCCTATAGCAGTCTCTGTGCCCCTGTAACTGTCTCAGTACCCCTGTAGCAGTCTCTGTGCCCCTATAGCAGTCTCTGTGCCCCTATAGCAGTCTCTGTGGCCCTGTAGCAGTCCCTGTTCTCCTGTAGCAGTCTCTGTGCCGCTGTAGCAGTGTCTGTGCCCCTATAGCAGTCTGTGTGCCCCTTTGGCAGTCTCAGTGCCCCTGCAGCAGTCTCTGTGCCCCTGTAGCAGTCTCCGTGCCCCTACAGCAGTCTCTGTGCCCCTGTAGCAGTCTGTGTGCCCCTGTAGCAGTCTCTGTGCCCCTATAGCAGTCTCTGTGCCCCTGTAGCAGTCTCTGTGCCCCTAAAGCAATCTCTGTGCCCTTGTAGCAGTCTCTGTGGCCCTGTAGCAGTCTCTGTGCCCCTATAGCAGTCTGTGTGCCCCTGTAGCAGTCTCTGTGCCCCTGTAGCAGTCTCTGTGCCCCTGTAGCAGTCTCTGTGCCCCTATAGCAGTCTCTGTGCTCCTGTAGCAGTCTCTGTGCCCCTATAGCAGTCTCTGTGCCCCTGTAGCAGTCTCTGTGCTCCTGTCGAAGTCTCTGTGCCGCTGTAGCAGTCTCTGTGCCCCTCTAGCAGTCTCTGTGCTCCTGAAGCAGTCTCTGTGCCCCTGTAGCAGTCTCTGTGCCCTTGTAGCAGTCTCTGTGCCCCTATAGCAGTCTCTGTGCCCTTGTAGCAGTCTCTGTGCCCCTCTAGCAGTCTCTGTGCCCCTGTAGCAGTCTCTGTGCTCCTGTCGCAGTCTCTGTGCCGCTGTAGCAGTCTCTGTGCCGCTGTAGCAGTCTCTGTGCCCCTGTAGCAGTCTCTGTGCCCCTGTAGCAGTCTCTGTGCCCCTATAGCAGTCTCCGTGGCCCTGCAGCAGTCTCTGTGCCCCTGTAGCAGTCTCTGTGCCCCTATAGCAGTCTCTGTGCCCCTATAGCAGTCTGTGTGCCCCTGTAGAAGTCTCTGTGCTGCTATAGCAGTCTCTGTGCTCCTATAGCAGTCTCCGTGTCCCTACAGCAGTCTCTGTGCCCCTGTAGCAGTCTCTGTGCCCCTGTAGCAGTCTCTGTGCACCTATAGCAGTCTCTGTGCCCCTATAGCAGTCTCTGTGCCCCTATAGCAGTCTGTATGCCCCTTTGGCAGTCTCAGTGCCCCTATAGCTGTCTCTATGCCCCTATAGCAGTCTGTGTGCCCCTTTGGCAGTCTCTGTGGCCCTGTAGCAGTCTGTGTGCCCCTTTGGCAGTCTCAGTGCCCCTGTAGCAGTCTCTGTGCCCCTATAGCAGTCAGTGTGCCCCTTTGGCAGTCTCAGTGCCCCTGCAGCAGTCTCTGTGCCCCTATAGCTGTCTCTATGCCCCTATAGCAGTCTGTGTGCCCCTTTGGCAGTCTCAGTGCCCCTGTAGCAGTCTCTGTGCCCCATAGCAGTCTCTGTGCCATTGTAGCAGTCTCTGTGCCCCTGTAGCAGTCTCTGTGCCCCTGTAGCAGTCTCTGTGCCCCATAGCAGTCTCTGTGCCCCTATAGCAGTCTCTGTGCTCCTGTAGCAGTCTCTGTGCCCCTGTAGCAGTCTCTGTGCCCCTGTAGCAGTCTCTGTGCCCCTGTAGCAGTCTCTGTGCCGCTGTCGCAGTCTCTGTGCCGCTGTAGCAGTCTCCGTGTCCCTGTAGCAGTCTCTGTGCCCCTGTAGCAGTCTCTGTTCCCCCATAGCAGTCTCTGTGGCCCTGTAGCAGTCTCTGTTCTCCTATAGCAGTCTGTGTGCCCTGTAGCAGTCTCAGTGCCCCTGTAGCAGTCTCAGTGCCCCTGTAGCAGTCTCTGTGCCCCTGTAGCAGTCTCCGTGTCGCTACAGCAGTCTCTGTGCCCCTATAGCAGTCTCTGTGCCCCTATAGCAGTCTCTGTGCTCCTGTCGTAGTCTCTGTGGCCCTGTAGCAGTCTCTGTGCCCCTGTAGCAGTCTCTGTGCCCCTGTAGCAGTCTCTGTGCCCCTGTAGCAGTCTCCGTGTCCCTACAGCAGTCTCTGTGCCCCTATAGCAGTCTCTGTGCCCCTATAGCAGTCTCTGTGCTCCTATCGTAGTCTCTGTGGCCCTGTAGCAGTCTCTGTGCCCCTGTAGCAGTCTCTGTGCCCCTATAGTAGTCTGTGTGCCCCTGTAGCAGTCTCAGTGCCCCTGTAGCAGTCTCAGTGCACCTGTAGCAGTCTCAGTGCCCCTGTAGCAGTCTCTGTGGCCCTGTAGCAGTCTCTGTGGCCCTGTAGCAGTCTCTGTGCCCCATAGCAGTCTCTGTGCCATTGTAGCAGTCTCTGTGCCCCTGTAGCAGTCTCAGTGCCCCATAGCAGTCTCTGTGCCCCTATAGCAGTCTCTGTGCTCCTGTAGCAGTCTCTGTGCCCCTGTAGCAGTCTCTGTGCCCCTGTAGCAGTCTCTGTGCCCCTGTAGCAGTCTCTGTGCCCCTGTAGCAGTCTCTGTGGCCCTGTAGCAGTCTGTGTGCCCCTGTAGCAGTCTCTGTGCCCCTATAGCAGTCTCTGTGCCCCTATAGCAGTCTCTGTGCCCCTAAAGCAATCTCTGTGGCCCTGTAGCAGTCTCTGTGCCCCTATAGCAGTCTCTGTGCTCATGTAGCAGTCTCTGTGCCCATATAGCAGTCTGTGTGCCCCTATAGCAGTCTGTGTGCCCTTGTAGCAGTCTCTGTGCCCCTATAGTAGTCTGTGTGCCCCTGTAGCAGTCTCCGTGCCCCTATAGCAGTCTATGTGCCCCTATAGCAGTCTCTGTGCCTCTGTCGCAGTCTCCGTGCCCCTACAGCAGTCTCTGTGGCCCTGTAGCAGTCTGTGTGCCCCTGTAGCAGTCTCTGTGCCCCTATAGCAGTCTGTGTGCCCCTGTAGCAGTCTCTGTGCCCCTGTAGCAGTCTCTGTGCCCCTATAGCAGTCTGTGTGCCCCTGTAGCAGTCTCTGTGCCCCTATAGCAGTCTCTGTGCCCCTGTAGCAGTCTCTGTGCCCCTGTAGCAGTCTCTGTGCCCCTGTAGCAGTCTCTGAGCCCCTATAGCAGTCTCTGTGCTCCTGTCGCAGTCTCTGTGCCCCTATAGCAATCTCTGTGGCCCTGTAGCAGTCTCTGTGGCCCTGTAGCAGTCTGTGTGCTCCTGTCGCAGTCGCTGTGCCCCTGTAACTGTCTCAGTACACCTGTAGCAGTCTCTGTGCCCCTATAGCAGTCTCTGTGGCCCTGTAGCAGCCTCTGTGCCACTGTAGCAGTCTCTGTGCCCCTGTAGCAGTCTCTGTGCCCCTATAGCAGTCTCTGTGGCCCTGTAGCAATCTCTGTGCCCCTGTAGCAGTCTGTGTGCCCCTACAGCAGTCTCTGTGCCCCTATAGCAGTCCCTGTGCCCCTGTAACTGTCTCAGTACCCCTGTAGCAGTCTCTGTGCCCCTGTAGCAGTCTCTGTGCCCCTATAGCAGTCTCTGTGGCCCTGTAGCAGCCTCTGTGCCACTGTAGCAGTCTCTGTGCCCCTGTAGCAGTCTGTGTGCCCCTATAGCAGTCTGTGTGCCCCTATAGCAGTCTGTGTGCCCCTATAGCAGTCTGTGTGCCCCTGTAGCAGTCTCTGTGCCCCTACAGCAGTCTCTGTGCCCCTACAGCAGTCTCTGTGCCCCTGTAACTGTCTCAGTACCCCTGTAGCAGTCTCTGTGCCTCTATAGCAGTCTCTGTGCCCCTGTAACTGTCTCAGGACCCCAGTAGCAGTCTCTGTGCCCCTATAGCAGTCTCTGTGCCCCTATAGCAGTCTCTGTGGCCCTGTAGCAGTTCCTGTTCTCCTGTAGCAGTCTCTGTGCCGCTGTAGCAGTGTCTGTGCCCCTATTGCAGTCTGTGTGCCCCTGTAGCAGTCTCAGTGCCCCTGTAGCAGTCTCAGTGCCCCTGTAGCAGTCTCTGTGGCCCTGTAGCAGTCTCTGTGCCTCTGCAGCAGTCTCCGTGCCCCTACAGCAGTCTCTGTGGCCCTGTAGCAGTCTCTGTGCCCCTATAGCAGTCTCTGTGCCCCTGTAGCAGTCTCTGTGGCCCTGTAGCAGTCTCTGTGCCCCTATAGCAGTCTCTGTGCCCCTGTAGCAGTCTCTGTGCCCCTATAGCAGTCTGTGTGCCCCTGTAGCAGTCTCTGTGCCCCTGTAGCAGTCTCTGTGCCCCTGTAGCAGTCTCTGTGCCCCTATAGCAATCTCTGTGGCCCTGTAGCAGTCTCTGTGCCCCTATAGCAGTCTCTGTGCTCATGTCGCAGTCTCTGTGCCCCTATAGCAGTCTGTGTGCTCCTGCAGCATCTCTGTGCCCCTATAGCAGTCTCTGTGCTCCTGTCGCAGTCTCTGTGCCCCTGTAACTGTCTCAGTACACCTGTAGCAGTCTCTGTGCCCCTATAGCAGTCTCTGTGGCCCTGTAGCAGCCTCTGTGCCACTGTAGCAGTCTCTGTGCCCCTACAGCAGTCTCTGTGGCCCTGTAGCAATCTCTGTGCCCCTGTAGCAGTCTCTGTGCCCCTATAGCAGTTTCTGTGCCCCTGTAACTGTCTCAGTACCCCTGTAGCAGTCTCTGTGCCCCTATAGCAGTCTCTGTGCCCCTATAGCAGTCTCTGTGGCCCTGTAGCAGTCCCTGTTCTCCTGTAGCAGTCTCTGTGCCGCTGTAGCAGTGTCTGTGCCCCTATAGCAGTCTGTGTGCCCCTTTGGCAGTCTCAGTGCCCCTGTATCAGTCTCTGTGCCCCTGTAGCAGTCTCCGTGCCCCTACAGCAGTCTCTGTGCCCCTGTAACTGTCTCTGTGCCCCTGTAACTGTCTCTGTGCCCCTGTAACTGTCTCAGTACCCCTGTAGCAGTCTCTGTGCCCCTATAGCAGTCTCTGTGGCCCTGTAAGTGTCTCAGTAACCCTATAGCAGTCTCTGTGCCCCTATAGCAGTCTCTGTGCCCCTATAGCAGTCTCTGTGGCCCTGTAGCAGTTCCTGTTCTCCTGTAGCAGTCTCTGTGCCGCTGTAGCAGTGTCTGTGCCCCTATTGCAGTCTCTGTGCCCCTGTAGCAGTCTCACTGCCCCTGTAGCAGTCTCAGTGCCCCTGTAGCAGTCTCAGTGCCCTTGTAGCAGTCTCTGTGCCCCTATAGCAGTCTCTGTGCCCCTGTAGCAGTCTCTGTGCCTCTGTAGCAGTCTCCGTGCCCCTACAGCAGTCTCCGTGGCCCTGTAGCAGTCTGTGTGCCCCTGTAGCAGTCTCTGTGCCCCTATAGCAGTCTCTGTGCCCCTATAGCAGTCTGTGTGCCCCTGTAGCAGTCTCTGTGCCCCTGTAGCAGTCTCTGTGCCCCTGTAGCAGTCTCTGTGCCCCTATAGCAGTCTGTGTGCCCCTGTAGCAATCTCTGTGCCCCTGTAGCAATCTCTGTGCCCCTGTAGCAGTCTCTGTGCCCCTATAGCATTCTCTGTGCCCCTGTAGCATTCTCTGTGCCCCTGTAGCAGTCTCTGTGCCCCTGTAGCAGTCTCTGTGCCCCTATAGCAGTCTCTGTGCTCCTGTAGCAGTCTCTGTGCTCCTGTAGCAGTCTCTGTGCCCCTATAGCAGTCTCTGTGCTCATGTCGCAGTCTCTGTGCCCCTATAGCAGTCTATGTGCTCCTGCAGCATCTCTGTGCCCCTATAGCAGTCTCTGTGCTCCTGTCGCAGTCTCTGTGCCCCTGTAACTGTCTCAGTACACCTGTAGCAGTCTCTGTGCCCCTATAGCAGTCTCTGTGGCCCTGTAGCAGCCTCTGTGCCACTGTAGCAGTCTCTGTTCTCCTGTAGCAGTCTCTGTGCCGCTGTAGCAGTGTCTGTGCCCCTATAGCAGTCTGTGTGCCCCGTAGCAGTCTCAGTGCCCCTGTAGCAGTCTCTGTGCCCCATAGCAGTCTCTGTGTCCCTATAGCAGTCTCTGTGCCCTTGTAGCAGTCTCTGTGCCCCTATAGCAGTCTCTGTGCCCCTATAGCAGTCTCTGTGTTCCTGTAGCAGTCTCTGTGTTCTTGTAGCAGTCTCTCTGCCCCTATTGCAGTCTCTGTGCCCCTGTAGCAGTCTCTGTGCCCCTATTGCAGTCTCTGTGGCCCTGTAGCAGTCTGTGTGCCCCAATAGCAGTCTCTGTGCCCCTGTAGCAGTCTGTGTGCTCCTATAGCAGTCTCTGTGCCCTTGTAGCAGTCTCTGTGCCCCTATAGCAGTCTCTGTGGCCCTGTAGCAGTCTGTGTGCTCCTATAGCAGTCTCTGTGCCCTTGTAGCAGTCTCTGTGCCCCTATAGCAGTCTCTGTGCTCCTGCAGCATCTCTGTGCCCCTATAGCAGTCTCTGTACTCCTGTCGCAGTCTCTGTGGCCCTGTAACTGTCTCAGTGCCCCTGTAGTAGTCTCTGCGCCCCTATAGCAGTCTCTGTGCCCTTGTAGCAGTCTCTGTGCCCCTATAGCAGTCTGTGTGCCCCTGTAGTAGTCTCTGTGCCCCTATAGCAGTCTCTGTTCTCCTGTAGTAGTCTCTGCGCCCCTATAGCAGTCTCTGTGCCCTTGTAGCAGTCTGTGCCCCTATAGCAGTCTCTGTGCCCTTGTAGCAGTCTCTGTGCCCCTGTAGCAGTCTCTGTGCCCTTGTAGCAGTCTCTGTGCCCCTATAGCAGTCTCTGTGCCCCTGTAGCAGTCTCAGTGCCCCTGTAGCAGTCTCTGTGCCCCTGTAGCAGTCTCTGTGCCCCTGCAGCAGTCTCTGTGCCCCTGTAGCAGTCTCTGTGCCCTTGTAGCAGTCTCTGTGCCCCTCTAGCAGTCTCTGTGCCGCTGCCGCAGTCTCTGTGCCGCTGTAGCAGTCTCTGTGCCGCTGTAGCAGTCTCCGTGTCCCTACAGCAGTCTCTGTGCCCCTGTAGCAGTCTCTGTGCCCCTATAGCAGTCTCCGTGTCCCTACAGCAGTCTCTGTGCCCCTGTAGCAGTCTCTGTGCCCTTGTAGCAGTCTCTGTGCCCCTATAGCAGTCTGTGTGCCCCTGTAGAAGTCTCTGTGCTGCGAAAGCAGTCTCTGTGCTGCTATAGCAGTCTCTGTGCTCCGATAGCAGTCTCCGTGTCCCTACAGCAGTCTCCGTGCCCCTGTAGCAGTCTCCGTGCCCCTGTAGCAGTCTCTGTGCCCCTGTAGCAGTCTCTGTGCCCCTGTAGCAGTCTCTGTGCACCTGTAGCAGTCTCTGTTCGCCTATAGCAGTCTCCGTGCCCCTATAGCAGTCTCCGTGCCCCTATAGCAGTCTCTGTGCCCCTATAGCAGTCTCTGTGCCCCTGTAGTAGTCTCTGTGCCCCTATAGCAGTCTCTGTGCTCCTGTAGTAGTCTCTGCGCCCCTATAGCAGTCTCTGTGCCCTTGTAGCAGTCTCTGTGCCCCTATAGCAGTCTCTGTGCCCTTGTAGCAGTCTCTGTGGCCCTGTAGCAGTCTCTGTTCTCCTGTAGCAGTCTCTGTGCCGCTGTAGCAGTCTCTGTGCCCCTGTAGCAGTCTCTGTGCCCCTATAGCAGTCTCTGTGCTCCTGCAGCATCTCAGTGCCCCTATAGAAGTCTCTGTGCTCCTGTCGCAGTCTCTATGCCCCTGTAACTGTCTCTGTGCCCCTGTAACTGTCTCAGTACCCCTGTAGCAGTCTCTGTGCCCCTATAGCATTCTGTGTGTCCCTGTAGCAGTCTCTGTGCCCCTGTAGCAGTCTCTGTGCCCCTATAGCAGTCTCTGTGGCCCTGTAGCAGTCTCTGTTCTCCTGTAGCAGTCTGTGTGCCCTGTAGCAGTCTCAGTGCCCCTGTAGCAGTCTCTGTGGCCCTGTAGCAGTCTCTGTGCCCCTGTAGCAGTCTCTGTGCCCCTGTAGCAGTCTCTGTGCCCCTGTAGCAGTCTCTGTGGCCCTGTAGCAGTCTCTGTGCCCCTATAGCAGTCTCTGTGCTCCTGTCGTAGTCTCTGTGGCCCTGTAGCAGTCTCTGTGCCCCTGTAGCAGTCTCTGTGCCGCTGTAGCAGTGTCTGTGCCCCTATAGTAGTCTCTGTGCCCCTATAGCAATCTCTGTGCCCCTGTAGCAGTCTCTGTGCCCCTGTAGCAGTCTCAGTACCCCTGTAGCAGTCTCTGTGCCCCTATAGCAGTCTCTGTGCCCCTATAGCAGTCTCTGTGCCCCTATAGCAGTCTCTGTGGCCCTGTAGCAGTCTCTGTGCCACTGTAGCAGTCTCCGAGCCCCTGGAGCAGTCTCTGTGCCCCTGTAGCAGTCTCTGTGGCCCTGTAGCAGTCTCTGTGGCCCTGTAGCAGTCTCTGTGGCCCTGTAGCAGTCTCTGTGCCCCTATAGCAGTCTCTGTGGCCCTGTAGCAATCTCTGTGCCCCTGTAGCAGTCTCTGTGCCCCTATAGCAGTCTCTGTGCCCCTGTAACTGTCTCAGTACCCCTGTAGCAGTCTCTGTGCCCCTATAGCAGTCTCTGTGCCCCTACAGCAGTCTCTGTGGCCCTGTAGCAATCTCTGTGCCCCTGTAGCAGTCTCTGTGCCCCTATAGCAGTCTCTGTGCCCCTGTAACTGTCTCAGTACCCCTGTAGCAGTCTCTGTGCCCCTATAGCAGTCTCTGTGCCCCTATAGCAGTCTCTGTGGCCCTGTAGCAGTCCCTGTTCTCCTGTAGCAGTCTCTGTGCCGCTGTAGCAGTGTCTGTGCCCCTATAGCAGTCTGTGTGCCCCTTTGGCAGTCTCAGTGCCCCTGTAGCAGTCTCTGTGCCCCTGTAGCAGTCTCCGTGCCCCTACAGCAGTCTCTGTGGCCCTGTAGCAGTCTGTGTGCCCCTGTAGCAGTCTCTGTGCCCCTATAGCAGTCTCTGTGCCCCTATAGCAGTCTCTGTGCCCCTAAAGCAATCTCTGTGGCCCTGTAGCAGTCTCTGTGCCCCTATAGCAGTCTCTGTGCTCATGTAGCAGTCTCTGTGCCCATATAGCAGTCTGTGTGCCCCTATAGCAGTCTGTGTGCCCTTGTAGCAGTCTCTGTGCCCCTACAGCAGTCTCTGTGCCCCTACAGCAGTCTCTGTGCCCCTATAGCAGTCTCTGTGCCCCTGTAACTGTCTCAGTACCCCTGTAGCAGTCTCTGTGCCTCTATAGCAGTCTCTGTGCCCCTGTAACTGTCTCAGTACCCCTGTAGCAGTCTCTGTGCCCCTATAGCAGTCTCTGTGCCCCTATAGCAGTCTCTGTGGCCCTGTAGCAGTTCCTGTTCTCCTGTAGCAGTCTCTGTGCCGCTGTAGCAGTGTCTGTGCCCCTATTGCAGTCTGTGTGCCCCTGTAGCAGTCTCAGTGCACCTGTAGCAGTCTCTGTGGCTCTGTAGCAGTCTCTGTGCCTCTGTAGCAGTCTCTGTGGCCCTGTAGCAGTCTGTGTGCCCCTGTAGCAGTCTCTGTGCCCCTATAGCAGTCTGTGTGCCCCTGTAGCAGTCTCTGTGCCCCTATAGCAGTCTGTGTGCCCCTGTAGCAGTCTCTGTGCCCCTATAGCAGTCTCTGTGCCCCTGTAGCAGTCTCTGTGCCCCTGTAGCAGTCTCTGAGCCCCTATAGCAGTCTCTGTGCTCCTGTCGCAGTCTCTGTGCCCCTATAGCAATCTCTGTGGCCCTGTAGCAGTCTCTGTGCCCCATAGCAGTCTCTGTGCTCATGTCGCAGTCTCTGTGCCCCTATAGCAGTCTGTGTGCTCCTGTCGCAGTCGCTGTGCCCCTGTAACTGTCTCAGTACACCTGTAGCAGTCTCTGTGCCCCTATAGCAGTCTCTGTGGCCCTGTAGCAGCCTCTGTGCCACTGTAGCAGTCTCTGTGCCCCTGTAGCAGTCTCTGTGCCCCTATAGCAGTCTCTGTGGCCCTGTAGCAATCTCTGTGCCCCTGTAGCAGTCTGTGTGCCCCTACAGCAGTCTCTGTGCCCCTATAGCAGTCTCTGTGCCCCTGTAACTGTCTCAGTACCCCTGTAGCAGTCTCTGTGCCCCTGTAGCAGTCTCTGTGCCCCGATAGCAGTCTCTGTGGCCCTGTAGCAGCCTCTGTGCCACTGTAGCAGTCTGTGTGCCCCTATAGCAGTCTGTGTGCCCCTATAGCAGTCTGTGTGCCCCTGTAGCAGTCTGTGTGCCCCTGTAGCAGTCTGTGTGCCCCTGTAGCAGTCTCTGTGCCCCTACAGCAGTCTCTGTGCCCCTACAGCAGTCTCTGTGCCCCTACAGCAGTCTCTGTGCCCTGTAACTGTCTCAGTACCCCTGTAGCAGTCTCTGTGCCTCTATAGCAGTCTCTGTGCCCCTGTAACTGTCTCAGGACCCCAGTAGCAGTCTCTGTGCCCCTATAGCAGTCTCTGTGCCCCTATAGCAGTCTCTGTGGCCCTGTAGCAGTTCCTGTTCTCCTGTAGCAGTCTCTGTGCCGCTGTAGCAGTGTCTGTGCCCCTATTGCAGTCTGTGTGCCCCTGTAGCAGTCTCAGTGCCCCTGTAGCAGTCTCAGTGCCCCTGTAGCAGTCTCTGTGGCCCTGTAGCAGTCTCTGTGCCTCTGCAGCAGTCTCCGTGCCCCTACAGCAGTCTCTGTGGCCCTGTAGCAGTCTCTGTGCCCCTGTAGCAGTCTCTGTGCCCCTATAGCAGTCTGTGTGCCCCTGTAGCAGTCTCTGTGCCCCTATAGCAGTCTGTGTGCCCCTGTAGCAGTCTCTGTGCCCCTGTAGCAGTCTCTGTGCCCCTGTAGCAGTCTCTGTGCCCCTATAGCAATCTCTGTGGCCCTGTAGCAGTCTCTGTGCCCCTATAGCAGTCTCTGTGCTCATGTCGCAGTCTCTGTGCCCCTATAGCAGTCTGTGTGCTCCTGCAGCATCTCTGTGCCCCTATAGCAGTCTCTGTGCTCCTGTCGCAGTCTCTGTGCCCCTGTAACTGTCTCAGTACACCTGTAGCAGTCTCTGTGCCCCTATAGCAGTCTCTGTGGCCCTGTAGCAGCCTCTGTGCCACTGTAGCAGTCTCTGTGCCCCTACAGCAGTCTCTGTGGCCCTGTAGCAATCTCTGTGCCCCTGTAGCAGTCTCTGTGCCCCTATAGCAGTTTCTGTGCCCCTGTAACTGTCTCAGTACCCCTGTAGCAGTCTCTGTGCCCCTATAGCAGTCTCTGTGCCCCTATAGCAGTCTCTGTGGCCCTGTAGCAGTCCCTGTTCTCCTGTAGCAGTCTCTGTGCCGCTGTAGCAGTGTCTGTGCCCCTATAGCAGTCTGTGTGCCCCTTTGGCAGTCTCAGTGCCCCTGTATCAGTCTCTGTGCCCCTGTAGCAGTCTCCGTGCCCCTACAGCAGTCTCTGTGGCCCTGTAGCAGTCTCTGTGCCCCTGTAGCAATCTCTGTGCCCCTGTAGCAGTCTCTGTGCCCCTGTAGCAGTCTCTGTGCCCCTGTAACTGTCTCTGTGCCCCTGTAACTGTCTCTGTGCCCCTGTAACTGTCTCAGTACCCCTGTAGCAGTCTCTGTGCCCCTATAGCAGTCTCTGTGGCCCTGTAAGTGTCTCAGTAACCCTATAGCAGTCTCTGTGCCCCTATAGCAGTCTCTGTGCCCCTATAGCAGTCTCTGTGGCCCTGTAGCAGTTCCTGTTCTCCTGTAGCAGTCTCTGTGCCGCTGTAGCAGTGTCTGTGCCCCTATTGCAGTCTCTGTGCCCCTGTAGCAGTCTCACTGCCCCTGTAGCAGTCTCAGTGCCCCTGTAGCAGTCTCAGTGCCCTTGTAGCAGTCTCTGTGCCCCTATAGCAGTCTCTGTGCCCCTGTAGCAGTCTCTGTGCCTCTGTAGCAGTCTCCGTGCCCCTACAGCAGTCTCTGTGGCCCTGTAGCAGTCTGTGTGCCCCTGTAGCAGTCTCTGTGCCCCTATAGCAGTCTCTGTGCCCCTATAGCAGTCTCTGTGCCCCTATAGCAGTCTGTGTGCCCCTGTAGCAGTCTCTGTGCCCCTGTAGCAGTCTCTGTGCCCCTGTAGCAGTCTCTGTGCCCCTATAGCAGTCTGTGTGCCCCTGTAGCAATCTCTGTGCCCCTGTAGCAATCTCTGTGCCCCTGTAGCAGTTTCTGTGCCCCTATAGCATTCTCTGTGCCCCTGTAGCATTCTCTGTGCCCCTGTAGCAGTCTCTGTGCCCCTGTAGCAGTCTCTGTGCCCCTATAGCAGTCTCTGTGCTCCTGTAGCAGTCTCTGTGCCCCTATAGCAGTCTCTGTGCTCATGTCGCAGTCTCTGTGCCCCTATAGCAGTCTATGTGCTCCTGCAGCATCTCTGTGCCCCTATAGCAGTCTCTGTGCTCCTGTCGCAGTCTCTGTGCCCCTGTAACTGTCTCAGTACACCTGTAGCAGTCTCTGTGGCCCTGTAGCAGCCTCTGTGCCACTGTAGCAGTCTCTGTTCTCCTGTAGCAGTCTCTGTGCCGCTGTAGCAGTGTCTGTGCCCCTATAGCAGTCTGTGTGCCCCGTAGCAGTCTCAGTGCCCCTGTAGCAGTCTCTGTGCCCCATAGCAGTCTCTGTGTCCCTATAGCAGTCTCTGTGCCCTTGTAGCAGTCTCTGTGCCCCTATAGCAGTCTCTGTGCCCCTATAGCAGTCTCTGTGTTCCTGTAGCAGTCTCTGTGTTCTTGTAGCAGTCTCTCTGCCCCTATTGCAGTCTCTGTGCCCCTGTAGCAGTCTCTGTGCCCCTATTGCAGTCTCTGTGGCCCTGTAGCAGTCTGTGTGCCCCAATAGCAGTCTCTGTGCCCCTGTAGCAGTCTGTGTGCTCCTATAGCAGTCTCTGTGCCCTTGTAGCAGTCTCTGTGCCCCTATAGCAGTCTCTGTGGCCCTGTAGCAGTCTGTGTGCTCCTATAGCAGTCTCTGTGCCCTTGTAGCAGTCTCTGTGCCCCTATAGCAGTCTCTGTGCTCCTGCAGCATCTCTGTGCCCCTATAGCAGTCTCTGTACTCCTGTCGCAGTCTCTGTGGCCCTGTAACTGTCTCAGTGCCCCTGTAGCAGTCTCTGTGCCCCTATAGCAGTCTGTGTGCCCCTGTAGCAATCTCTGTGCCCCTGTAGCAATCTCTGTGCCCCTGTAGCAGTCTCTGTGCCCCTATAGCATTCTCTGTGCCCCTGTAGCATTCTCTGTGCCGCTGTAGCAGTCTCTGTGCCCCTGTAGCAGTCTCTGTGCCCCTGTAGCAGTCTCTGTGCCCCTATAGCAGTCTCTGTGCTCCTGTAGCAGTCTCTGTGCCCCTATAGCAGTCTCTGTGCTCATGTCGCAGTCTCTGTGCCCCTATCGCAGTCTATGTGCTCCTGCAGCATCTCTGTGCCCCTATAGCAGTCTCTGTGCTCCTGTCGCAGTCTCTGTGCCCCTGTAACTGTCTCAGTACACCTGTAGCAGTCTCTGTGCCCCTATAGCAGTCTCTGTGGCCCTGTAGCAGCCTCTGTGCCACTGTAGCAGTCTCTGTTCTCCTGTAGCAGTCTCTGTGCCGCTGTAGCAGTGTCTGTGCCCCTATAGCAGTCTGTGTGCCCCGTAGCAGTCTCAGTGCCCCTGTAGCAGTCTCTGTGCCCCATAGCAGTCTCTGTGTCCCTATAGCAGTCTCTGTGCCCTTGTAGCAGTCTCTGTGCCCCTATAGCAGTCTCTGTGCCCCTATAGCAGTCTCTGTGTTCCTGTAGCAGTCTCTGTGTTCTTGTAGCAGTCTCTCTGCCCCTATTGCAGTCTCTGTGCCCCTGTAGCAGTCTCTGTGCCCCTATTGCAGTCTCTGTGGCCCTGTAGCAGTCTGTGTGCCCCAATAGCAGTCTCTGTGCCCCTGTAGCAGTCTGTGTGCTCCTATAGCAGTCTCTGTGCCCTTGTAGCAGTCTCTGTGCCCCTATAGCAGTCTCTGTGGCCCTGTAGCAGTCTGTGTGCTCCTATAGCAGTCTCTGTGCCCTTGTAGCAGTCTCTGTGCCCCTATAGCAGTCTCTGTGCTCCTGCAGCATCTCTGTGCCCCTATAGCAGTCTCTGTACTCCTGTCGCAGTCTCTGTGGCCCTGTAACTGTCTCAGTGCCCCTGTAGCAGTCTCTGTGCCCCTATAGCAGTCTGTATGCCCCTGTAGCAGTCTCTGTGCCCCTATAGCAGTCTGTGTGCCCCTGTAGCAGTCTCTGTCTTCCTGTAGCAGCAGAGCAATGACAGTGTTTGTGTGTTTCTCTCATAGGCTGCTACAAGATCACAACCGTATTCAGCCATGCTCAGACGGTGGTGCTATGTGTCGGTTGCTCCACGGTTCTGTGCCAGCCCACTGGTGGCAAGGCACGCCTGACTGAAGGTAAATGTGGAATCTGTCCAACACGATGCTGACCTGGTCTCCATGACCCCATGTTGACCCAGTCTCCATGACCTCGTGCTGACCCAGTCTCTGTGTCCCCGTGCTGACCCGGTCTCTGTGTCCCCGTGCTGACCCGGTCTCCGTGTCCCCGTGGTGACCTGGTCTCTGTGTCCCCGTGCTGACACAGTCTCCGTGTCCTCATGTTGATCCGGTCTCTGTGACCCCGTGCTCACCCGGTCTCTGTGACCCCGTGCTGATCCAGTCTCCGTGTCCCCGTGCTGACCCGGTCTCCGTGTCCCCGTGCTGACCCAGTCTCCGTGTCCCCGTGCTGACCCGGTCTCTGTGTCCCCGTGCTGACCCAGTCTCTGTGTCCCCGTGCTGACCCGGTCTCTGTGTCCCCGTGCTGACCCGGTCTCCGTATCCCCGTGCTGACCCGGTCTCCGTGTCCCCGTGGTGACCCGGTCTCTGTGTCCCCGTGCTGACCCGGTCTCCGTGTCCCTGTGCTGACCCAGTCTCTGTGTCCCCGTGCTAACCCGGTCTCTGTGTCCCCGTGCTGACCCAGTCTCCGTGACCCCGTGCTGACCCGGTCTCTGTGTCCCCGGGCTGACCCAGTCTCTGTGTCCCCGTGCTAACCCGGTCTCTGTGTCCCCGTGCTGACCCGTCTCCGTGTCCCCGTGCTGACCCGGTCTCCATGACCCCGTGCTGACCCGGTCTCCGTGTCCCCGTGCTGACCCGGTCTCCGTGTCCCCGTGCTGACCCGGTCTCCGTGTCCCCGTGCTGACCCGGTCTCTGTGTCCCCGTGCTGACCCGGTCTCTGTGTCCCCGTGCTGACCCGGTCTCTGTGTCCCCGTGCTGACCCGGTCTCCGTGTCCTCATGTTGACCCAATCTCTGTGTCCTCGTGCTGACCCGGTCTCTGTGTCCCCGTACTGACCCAGTCTCTGTGTCCTTGTGCTGACCCAGTCTCTGTGTCCCCGTGCTGACCCAGTCTCTGTGTCCCTGTGCTGACCCAGTCTCTGTGACCCCATGCTGACCCGGTCTATGTGTCCCCGTGCTGACCCGGCCTCTGTGTCCCCGTGCTGACCCGGTCTCTGTGTCCCCGTGCTGACCCGGTCTCTGTGTCCCCGTGCAGACCCGGTCTCTGTGTCCTTGTGCTGACCCGGTCTCTGTGACCCCGTGCTGACCCGGTCTCCGTGACCCCGTGCTGACCCGGTCTCTGTGTCCCCGTGCTGACCCGGTCTCTGTGTCCTTGTGCTGACCCGGTCTCTGTGACCCCGTGCTGACCCGGTCTCTGTGTCCCCGTGCTGACCCGGTCTCCGTGACCCCGTGCTGACCCGGTCTCTGTGTCCCCGTGCAGATCCGGTCTCTGTGTCCCCGTGCTGTCCTGGTCTCTGTGTCCCCGTGCTGACCTGGTCTCTGTGTCCCCGTGCTGACCCGGTCTCTGTGTCCCCGTGCTGTCCTGGTCTCTGTGTCCTCATGCTGACCCGGTCTCTGTGACCCCATGCTGTCCTGGTCTCCGTGTCCCCATGCTGTCCTGGTCTCCGTGTCCCCGTGCTGACCCGGTGTCTGTGTCCCCGTGCTGACCCGGTGTCTGTGTCCCCGTGCTGACCCGGTGTCTGTGTCCCCGTGCTGACCCGGTGTCTGTGTCCCCGTGCTGACCCGGTCTCCGTGACCCCGTTACGACCCAGTGTCTGTGTCCCCGTGCTGACCCGGTCTCTGTGACCCCGTGCTGACCCGGTCTCTGTGACCCCGTGCAGACCCGGTCTCTGTGACCCCGTGCTGAACCGGTCTCCGTGTCCCCGTGCTGACCCGGTCTCTGTGACCCCGTGCTGACCCGGTCTCTGTGACCCCGTGCTGACCCGGTCTCCGTGTCCCCGTGCTGACCCGGTCTCTGGGACCCCGTGCTGACCCGGTCTCCGTGTCTCCGTGCTGACCCAGTCTCCGTGTCCCCGTGCTGACCCAGTCTCCGTGTCCTCATGTTGACCCAATCTCTGTGTCCTCGTGCTGATCCGGTCTCTGTGTCCCCGTGCAGATCCGGTCTCTGTGTCCCCGTGCTGACCCAGTCTCTGTGTCCCCGTGCTGACCCGGTCTCCGTGTCCTCATGTTGACCCAATCTCTGTGTCCTCGTGCTGACCGGGTCTCTGTGTCCCAGTGCAGACCCAGTCTCCGTGTCCCCGTGCTGACCCAGTCTCCGTGTCCCCGTGCCGACCCAGTCTCCGTGTCCCCGTGCTGACCCAGTCTCCGTGTCCCCGTGCTGACCCGGTCTCCGTGTCCCTTTGCTGACCCAGTCTCTGTGTCCTCATGTTGACCCGGTCTCTGTGACCCCGTGCTGACCCAGTCTCTGTATCCTCATGTTGACCCGGACTCTGTGACCCCGTGCTGACCCGGTCTCTGTGTCCTCATGTTGACCCAGTCTCTTTGTCCTCATATTGACCCGGTCTCCGTGACCCCGTGCTGACCTGGTCTCTGTGTCCCTGTGCTGACCTGGTCTCTGTGTCCCCGTGCAGACCCGGTCTCCGTGTCCCCGTGCTGACCCGGTCTCTGTGTCCCCGTGCTGACCCGGTCTCTGTGTCCCCGTGCTGACCCGGTCTCTGTGTCCCCGTGCAGATCCGGTCTCTGTGTCCCCGTGCTGACCCGGTCTCTGTGTCCCCGTGCTGACCTGGTCTCTGTGTCCCCGTGCTGACCCGGTCTCTGTGTCCCCGTGCTGTCCTGGTCTCTGTGTCCTCATGCTGACCCGGTCTCTGTGTCCCCATGCTGACCCGGTCTCCGTGACCCCGTGTTGACCCAGTCTCTGTGACCCAGTGCTGAACCGGTCTCTGTGTCCCCGTGCTGAACCGGTCTCTGTGTCCCCGTGCTGAACCGGTGTCTGTGTCCCCGTGCTGACCCGGTGTCTGTGTCCCCGTGCTGACCCGGTGTCTGTGTCCCCGTGCTGACCCGGTGTCTGTGTTCCCGTGCTGATCCGGTGTCTGTGTTCCCGTGCTGACCCGGTGTCTGTGTTCCCGTGCTGACCCGGTGTCTGTGTTCCCGTGATGACCCGGTGTCTGTGTTCCCGTGCTGACCCGGTCTCCGTGACCCCGTGCAGACCCAGTGTCTGTGTCCCCGTGCTGACCCGGTCTCTGTGACCCCGTGCTGACCCGGTCTCTGTGACACCGTGCAGAGCCAGTGTCTGTTTCCCCGTGCTGAACCGGTCTCTGTGACACCGTGCAGACCCAGTGTCTGTTTCCCCGTGCTGACCCGGTCTCTGTGACTCTCTGCTGACCCGGTCTCTGTGACCCCGTGCAGACCCGGTCTCTGTGACCCCGTGCTGAACCGGTCTCTGTGTCCCCGTGCTGACCTGGTCTCTGTGACCCCGTGCTGACCCGGTCTCTGTGACCCCGTGCTGATCCGGTCTCTGTGACACCGTGCAGACCCAGTGTCTGTTTCCCCGTGCTGACCCGGTCTCTGTGACTCTCTGCTGACCCGGTCTCTGTGACCCCGTGCTGACCCGGTCTCTGTGACCCAGTGCTGACCCGGTGTCTGTGTCCCCGTGCTGACCCGGTGTCTGTGTCCCCGTGCTGACCCGGTCTCTGTGTTCCCGTGCTGACCCGGTCTCCGTGACCCCGTGCAGACCCAGTGTCTGTTTCCCCGTGCTGACCCGGTCTCTGTGACCCCGTGCTGACCCGGTCTCTGTGACACCGTGCAGACCCAGTGTCTGTTTCCCCGTGCTGACCCGGTCTCTGTGACCCCGTGCTGACCCGGTCTCTGTGACACCGTGCAGACCCAGTGTCTGTTTCCCCGTGCTGACCCGGTCTCTGTGACTCCCTGCCGACCCGGTCTCTGTGACCCCGTGCAGACCCGGTCTCTGTGACCCCGTGCAGACCCGGTCTCTGTGACCCCGTGCAGACCCGGTCTCTGTGACCCCGTGCAGACCCGGTCTCTGTGACCCCGTGCTGACCCAGTCTCAGTGTCTCTGTGCTGACCCGGTCTCCAAGACTCCGTGCTGACCTGGTTTCTGTGACCCCGTGCTGACCCGGTCTCTGTGACCCTGTATTGACCCAGTCTCTGTGACCCCGTATTGACCCAGTCTCAGTATCTCTGTGGTGGCCCGGCCTCCATGATTCCCGTGCCTATGATTCGCCTATGTTCTAAAGAAAAATGTCCTTGCTTGTCCAACCTCTCCCTGTAACTCAGACCAGCGAGTCCTGGCAACATCCTTGTGAATTTCTTCTGCACTTTTTCCAGTTTAATAACATCCTTCCTATAACAAGTTGACCAAAACTGAACACAATACCCCAAGTATGGCCTTACCAATGTCCTGTGTAACTGCAACATAACTTCCCAACGTCTATACTCAATACCCTGACTGATGAAGGCCAGTGTGCCAAAAGCCTTCTTCACTGCCTTGTCCACCTGTGACCCCACTTTCAGAGAACTGTGAACCTGAACGCCAAGATCCCTCTGTTTCACTATATTCCTTAAGGCCCTACCATTCACCATGAAACTCCTATCTTGTTTAGGCTTTCCTAAATGCAAGACCTCACACTTATCTATTAAACTCCATTTGCCATTTCTTGGCCCACTCCCCCAGCTGATCAAGGTCCTGCTGCAATTTCTGATAACCTTCCTCACTGTCCATGACACCACCTATTTTAGTGCCATCAGCAAACGTACTAATCATTCCTTCTAGATTTTCATCGAAATCATTGATATGAATAATAAACGGCAATGCGCCCAGCACCAACCCCTGAGGGACACCGTCAGTCACAGGCCTCCAGTCCAACAGCATCCTTCCACTATTACCCTCTGCTTCCTAGCATTGAGCCAATTATGTATCCAATTTGCCAGCTCGCCCTGGATTCTGTGCAATCTAATCTTCTAGAGTAGCCTACTTATCAAAGGCCTCACTGAAATCCATGTAGACTATGTCTACCGGCCTGTCCTCGTCAACCTTCCTGGTCACTTCATCAAAGAACTCTAACAAATTTGTGAGGCAATGATCTCCCACTTACAAAGCCATGCTGACTGCTCCTAATCAAACCCTGTCTTTCCAAATGCATGTATATCTTATCTCTCAGAATCTTCTCAAGTAACTTACCCACCACAGATGTTAAACTTACTGGTCTGTTGTTCCCACGCTTTTCCTTGTAGGCCTTCTTAAATAATGGCACAACATTCGCTACCCTCTAGTCTTCTGGGACCTCACCCGTGGTTAATGCAAATGCAAAAACATCATCCAGGGCCCCCGCAATTTCTCCTCTAGGCACATGAAGTTTTCTTGGATATACCTGGTCCAGACCAGGAGATTTATCCACCTTCATGCATTCTAATACATTCTAAAACACTTCTTCTACTATGATATGGACTGTCCCCAAGACATCACCACTAAGTTCCCCAAGTTCCCAAGTCTTCCTGTCTTGCTCCACGGTAAACACAGAGGAGAGATATTCATTGAGAACCTCACCCATCTCCTGCGGTTCTACACACATTTATGTCCAGTTTGATCCTTAAGGGGTCCTATTCTCTCTAGTTACTCTATCTCCTTTAATATACTGAAAGTCCCTGTTTGGATTCACCCTCCTGAGCTAAGCTCAGCTAAGACTATCTCGTGCCCCCTTTTCGCCTTCCTGATTTCCTACTTCAGTAAACTCCTGTATTCCCTGTATAACTCCAGGGATTCCCTTTAATCCCAGCTGCCTGTACCTGAGACGTGCCTCCTTTTTCAGGTCAAAGCCTCAATATCTCTTGTCATCCAGAGTTCCCCATTCCTGCCAACCTTGCCCTTCACCTTCACAGGAACATATAGATCTCGACAGAGATTACGACAGTTACATAGAAATTTACAGCACAGAAGCAGGCCATTCGGCCCAACCAGTGGTGCGCTAGTATTTTGTCACCATTCTGCTTTCTGTTTTGTCTAGGCTGTTCATTCCGGAGAAAGCAACACTGAGTGACATGTGCGGGAGGACAGTCTTGGCAACGTGACTGTACCGATGATCAATGACCTTCACCAGGATATGGGGCTGTTATTTCATTGATTGCAATGAATGTGATTGTACATTGCAGTTGGCTAAAATGGGCATTTATAGTTTTTCACTGTCTATTGTCCACAGCATCTAACTAATAAAATCAGAACTGTGTTCATGATCCAATCCATGAGGTGCATATCATTGCGACTGTGCAACGTTCTTACGTTTTTTGGGATATCTGAATGGGAGTAGGCCATTCAGCCCCTCGGGCCTTCTCTGCTATTGCAGACCACAGCTGACCCATCTACTTCACCGTACCCTTAAATCTCATTTGTACCTAGAAATCAATGGCTCTGTCTTGACCAGACTCAGTGACTGAGCTTCCACAACCTCTGAGCTAGAGAAATGATGGAGATTCAACACCTTCTGAATGAAGAAATTCCTCCTCATCTCAGTCCTAAATGGCCAACTTCTTACTCCAAGACTGTATCCCCTGGTTCAAGACCCACCACAGCCAAGGGGTGCATCCTTTCTTTAACTACTGAAAGGTTTAATTTGAGTGATGATTTTTCTTTTTTCCCTATTCATTCTAGGGACATTGACAGCACTGGCAAAACTGGTATTTACTGCCCATCCTTTTGTTGCAGTTTAAGCGTCATGGCATTCAGTCACATTGGCATTAAAGGGTCCACGTATCAGTGAACCCATTTTGTGATGGACCAGGCCAGACCCCCTCAAAACATTTCAGAAAAGTAGGCCGGATCCTAACCTTGCTAGTTGTTTTAAGCAGGTGTACAGTGGATATTCCAGGAGGGATGCAGCTGGTCAAACCAATTTGTTTCAAACAAAACAGAATTTATTTACAAGATTACCAAGTGAAGCACAAATAAAAGAGATCAGAATACAGAATAACTTATCCTCTCCGAAAACCCAACAGATCATCCCGTGCGTGGGCGGCACGGTGGCACAGTGGTTAGCACTGCTGCCTCACAGCGCCAGAGACCCGGGTTCAATTCCCGCCTCAGGCGACTGACTGTGTGGAGTTTGCAAGTTCTCCCCGTGTCTGCGTGGGTTTCCTCCGGGTGCTCCGGTTTCCTCCCACAGTCCAAAGATGTGCAGGTCAGGTGAATTGGCCATGCTAAATTGCCCGTAGTGTTAGGTAAGGGGTAAATGTAGGGGTATGGGTGGGTTGCGCTTCGGCGGGTCGGTGTGGACCTGTTGGGCCGAAGGGCCTGTTTCCACACTGTAAGTAATCTAATCTAATCTAATCTAATCTAAACTTAATGCTGCTGTTCCAAATACTTGCGGCAATCCACATGAGCACCCCTTGGCACCAAAAGGTAAAATCAAACACAGGGTCTTACAGGAGAGATGTCAGAGAGAGCGAGGGTCAGCATGGACCTGCTTCTTTGGGTCCAGTAGCTTTAAAACTGACTGAACAGCCAAACCAAACCAGAGAGAAGCTGAGCTGGGAGAACTGGCCACTCCCCTTTCATTGTACAAGTGTTTTTTTTTAAATTGAAAGCCTTTTCCCTGAGGCAGTATCTGTTAGCTATAAACAAACAGGCCTGAAAACCCATCCAAGTCCAGACTTTTCAGAACCTGTGTTTTTATGACCTCCTGAAAAAGAAATCTAAGGACAACATAATCTTGTTAAAGGAGCAGCTTTGTCACAAATTAGATTTCCACAGCACACCGAAAACTCCCCGAGTGCAATCTTTAGCTGCAGTCACATTTTCAATGGGGATTTGAGCCTCCTGGATTATTTATGATATACTATTTGGCTACTTTCGACAAGATCTCCAGTAGGGTACTTTTCAGGTTACATTGGGATAAAGCCTGTGTTTACGAGAGATGATGTAAAATGTGGCCTAGTCACAGAGTCATACAGCACGGGAACAGACCCTTTCGGTCCAACCAGTCCATGCCAAACGTAATCCCAAACTAAACTAGTCCCACCTGCCTGTTGCTGGCCCATATCACTGCAAAACTTTACTATTCATTCACTTATCCAAATATCTTTAAACATTGTAACTGTACCCGCATCCACAAGGGTAAGAAATCAATGATTTTAAAAGGGAGCTGGAGGACAACAGGAACAGGCCTGACTGATTGTTCCACAGAGAGCTGTCATGTCTTCAATGGGCCAAATAGCCTTGTTCTATGATGTAATTCACTCTGTGACAAGCAACGATTCCGATATATGAAAGACTCTCTCTCTCCCCTCAAGAATGTGTCATGTTTTTAGGAAGAGAGTTCCAGGGCTCTGGCCCAGTGGTAGTGAAGGAACAGCGATAACATTTCCAAGTCAGGATGTTGTATGCCTTGGAAGGGAACTTGCAAGTGGTGGTGCTCCCACATATCTGCTGTACTCGGAGGTGCTGAAGTTTGTGTGATTAGAAGGTGCCATCAAATGTGAGACACTCCAGTGTGTCTTGTAGATGGGACACAATGTGGATGGACTCTGCTCACACTGGGATTCAATCAATAACTCTCTGAGGCTCTTCTTTAAAATATATTGTAATCCGTCATGTGTAAGAGACACGATTGGACTTTGGGTTCCAGAGAGACCTTGGAAGTGCTTCATTAGGCCTTTTCTGAGGACAATTAATCCCAAAGCTATGGCTGTGACATCACCAATAGGCCAGACCAAGTAAGGTGACCCATTTGGGAGCAAGTCACTGCAGATACTGGAATCTGTACTGAAAACGACAAAGGCTAGAGATCACAGCGGGTCAGGCAGCGTCTGTGGAGAGAGAGCAACCAATGTTTCAAGTTTAGATGACACCTCATCAGAGGTGACCAATTTCCTTCCCTAAAGGATATGAGTTAGCCAGATGAGATTTTACTATAAAATTCTTGGTCTTTTTGTGCGAGTTAGAATATTTAGATAAAAATAAGAAACGTGGAAATTAGGAACAAAAACAAAACTTGCTGGAGAAACCGAGCAGGTCCGGCAGTATCTGTGAAGTGAAAGCTTTCTTCAGCATGTTTTAATATTTAGAGTCTGCTGAAGTAAAGAAAACATTAACTTAATTGAGAAACTCTGGCTTCATCTTGTAGGAGAAGTGCAATCTCATGTGATATCCTGTCACTTCCTGTCTATCACACAGTTAGACATAACCCTTTATATATATTTTTTCTGTGAGATACAGTGAAAGGCAACAGGCGTACAAATTTTTATTCAGTTTCCATCAACAGGAAGAAAGGAAACACCCAAGTGGCCAGTGACAAGCATCAAAGGGCAATGCTGTGTGATCAAACAGTGAGGGGGAGGGCAGGGACTAAATCAAAATAGAGTTGGAGGGGGAAATAATACACTCCACTCCCTGCGGTGCCCACCTCTCCCTGAAAATACATAACCCTTTATATTGCATTTACAGCAGTTAATGGTAGTTAATGTGATCACCGTTACTGATTTACAATTGGTTTAAGATTTATTAAGTGCATTTAAATTCAACTGGTGTCATTTGAATCCAGATCCTCAGAGCATTGGCATGGACCTGTACTCCAGACCCATGGATATCACATTATCAGATCATTAGTCGTTAGAATGAAGTTTTGCCCATTCTTGAAACATTATGTCGACTTTCAAACTATTGAAGTCAGTGTTTTTTGTGTAATGCCCAGGTCATGGATAGAGTCATCGAGATGTACGGCATGGACACAGACCCTTTGGTCCAACTCAACCATGCCAACCAGATACCCTCAATTAATCTAGTCCCATTTGCCAGCACCCGGCCCATATCTCTCCAAACCCTTCCTATTCATATCCCCATCCAGATGCCTTTTAAATGTTGTAATTGTACCAGCCTCCACCACTTCCTCTGGCAGCTCATTCCATACACACACCACTCTCTGTGTGAAAACATTGCTCCTTATGTCCCTTTTAAATCTTTCCCCCCTCACCCTAAACTAGATTTGGACTTCCATACCTGAGGGAAAAGGCTTTGTCTATTTACCCTGTCCATATCCCTCATGATTTTATAAACCTCTATCGAGTCACTCCTCAGTCTCTGACGCTCCAGGGAAAACAGCCCCAGCCCCTCCCTACAGCTCAAACCCTTCAACCCTGGCAACATCCTTGTAAATCTTCTCTGAACCCTTTCAAATTTCACAACATCCTTCCTATAGAAAGGAAACCAGAATTGAATGCAGTATTCCAAAAGTGGCCTAACCAATGTCCTGTACAGCTGCAACATGACTTCCCAACTCCTATAATCAGTGTCCTGACCAATAAAGGCAAGTGTACCAAACATCTTCTTCACTACCATGTTTACTTGAAACTCAACTTGCAAGGAACTATGAACCTGCGTTCCAAGGTCTCTTTGTTCAGCAACACCCCCCGGGACCTTACCATTAAGTGAAAAGGTACTGCCCTGATTTGCCTACCAAAATGTAGCACCTCACATTTATCTGAATTAAACTAAATCCTACTCAAAAGGAAGGCAGTGCACAGTGTCCCTCCCTCCCACCATTTATCATTCTGATCATTAGAACTGATCTGAACCCTGGCTCATAACCACCTTAATTCTGAATAGCTTTGTGCTTTAAAACTGATACATGATGCCATCTGTTGGTATCGTTATGGATCAGACCAGACCTCCTCAAAATATATCAGGAAGTAGCCTAGACCCTAGCTCTTTCTTATTTCAAGGATAAAGGTCAGGTGTTGTGTTCCAGATGCAATTTGATCAACTGTCAATCAACTTAACATTAAACAATTTATTCAAACACAATAGTTAAAATACAACAAAAAATGAACTTGAAATAATGTAACTCTATTGGAAAACGTAACAAAATAATAGATACTGTAACTATTACTAACTAATTGTTCCAATATGGTAAAATCCCATAAACAGACCCGTGGCAAAAAGGCAAAGTCAGATCGTCTCACATGTAGTCGTCCAATCCAGGAGGAAAAAACTTTAAAAGACCATTCTGAGAGAGAGAGAGAGAGACTGTAGCATCCAGGAATGATTCCTTCCAATCCTGCTGAGACCCTAGCAACAGCTGCTGAAAAGTAAACCTAAAATCCTGGTCCATGAGCACATGAGCACACCCATTCAGGATGCTTCTATTGTTCCAGTTTTTAAAAAATTGCAAGGCTTCATAAGTTCTTCTCATAGACTGCTGAGCACCTGCTACTAATCTCTCTCCAAAAGAAGCCAGGACAAAACACACCTCTTAAAGCTACAGTATCATCATAGCACCAAAGACCTGCAGTGGCAGCACTTGGGCAAGCAGATGCTACTGGTTTCAAATGGAAGATTATGGTTCAATCCCATTGTCAAGACTTGCATATCTCTATTCAGTGCACACTCCAGGCTGATGCTTCAGGCCAGTGCGAAGGGAACACAACACTGTCGATGAAACATGAAGACCTGTCTGCCCTCTCAGGTAGGTCTTTGAAGAAGAGTAGGGTTCAATGGTCATTGAATCATAGAGCATGGAGACAGGCCCTTTGGCCCAAACTGGTCCATACTGACCGAAGTGTCCATCTGCACTAACCCCATTTCCCTGCACCTGGCCCTTATCCTTCTAATCTTTTCCTATCCATGTATTTGTTCAAATGCCTTTTAAATGTTGTTAATATACCCACCTCAAACACTTGTGTCGGTAACTCATTCCATATGGGTAAAAGATTTGCCCCTCAGGTTCCCTTTTATTCTTTCCCTCTTACCTTAAACTGATGCCCTCTAGTCCTTGATTCCCCAACCCTGGGAAAAAGACTGAGTGCATTCACCCTATCCATGCCTCTCATGATCTTATACACCTCTACAATATCCCCCCTCAGTCTCCTACACTTTAAAGAAAAATGTCCTAGTTTGTCCAACCTCTCCCTATAACTCAGACCCTTGAGTCCTGGCAACATCCTTGTAAATTTCTTCTACACTCTTTCCAGTTTAATAACATCCAAAACGGAAAACAATACTCCAAATGAAACCTCACCAATGTCCTATACAACTTCAACATAACTTCCCAACTTCTCTACTCAGTGCCCTGACTGATGAAGGGCAGTGTGTCAAAAGCCTCCTTCACTGGCCTGTCTACCTGTGACTCTACTTTTCGCAGCTTATTGACCTGGGTCAATAACTGTCCCTCAATCAGTGACACGAGGTTGTCTTGGTCACGATCACATTGGTGATTGTGGGAGCATGCTGCACACAAATAGGTAGCTGTGTTTCCTTCATTGCAATGATTACATTTCTAAAGCACTTCATTAGCTCTAAAGCACTTTAGGTCATGCCGCGGTTCCGTGAGAGGTGCTGTAGAGGTGCAAACCTTTCACTGTCGAGTACCCCGGCTCTGCTGGAACCCTCGGAGGTCAGGCTGTGTAACAGATATGGGCCGTCACTGGACTGTTTCCTGGAGGGAAGTTGAATTTGACAGCAATCCCATAACCTCTACCACCAGGAATGACAAAGGCAGCAGATACAGGGAAACACTGTCACTGCTAATGTCCCTTGGCCTGGCGTGGAGCCAATCAGTGTTCCCTCACCATCACTGGGTCAAATTCCTGGAACTCTCTCCAGGATAACATTGTGGGGTTAGATACAATACTTGGACCACAGTGGTTCAGAAAGGTGGCTCACCATCACCTTCTCAAGGGTAATGAGGGATGGACAGTACATGTTGCTCTGTACCAGTAATGCCTACTTCCCATGAATGAATAAAAAATATCACTTGAGGACAGAAGGAGGCTATCTGGCCGTTCAGGCTTCAGCTCGTTCACTCTAGAGCAGAAATCAAATATTTATCATTAGTTCACTTTCCTTATAATTTTTAATCTGATATCTTTACTATTTACAGCTTTATCTTAAGAAACCCTTCGTATCCCTTTAGGACAAGTGCCTGCTATGTATCTGTGCTATCTCCTTGGAAGGCCTCCCATCACTCACTTGCCATTTTCCTTGCCAAACATTGATTCCAGTCAATTTAGATCAGAGCTCCATTCTACTCACTGATGTTTGCCTTTTCTTTTCAGTTGAGAACTTTCATATTTGATTGGTTCTTGTCATTTTCCATAACTACACGAAACGGGCGGCATGGTGGTTCAGTGGTTAGCACTGCTGCCTCACAGCGCCAGGGATCTAGGTTCGATTCCAGCCTCGGGCGACTGTCTGTGTGGAGTTTGCACATTCTCCCTGTGTCCGCGTGGGTTTCCTCCCACAGTCCAAAGACATGCAGCTCAGGTGAATTGGCCATGTTAAACTGCTCATAGTCTTAGGTGCATTAGTTAGAGGGAAATGGGTCTGGATGGGTTACTCTTCAGAGAGTCGGTGTGGACTGGTTGGGCCGAAGGGCCTGTTTCCACACTGTAGGGAATCAAAAACTTAATGATATGATCCAAAAACAGAGTGCCAGGGAAACTCAGCAGGTCTGGCAGCATCTGTGGAGAGAGAAACAGAATTAATGCTTCAAGCCTGGTGTCTAAAAGTTAAAGTTCTAAATTGGAGGAAGGCTAATTTTGACAGTATTAGGCAAGAACTTTCAAAAGCTAATTGGGGGCAGATGTTCGCAGGTAAAGGATCAGCTGGAAAATGGGAAGACTTCAGAAATGAGATAACAAGAGTTCAGAGACAGTATATTCCTGTTAGGGTGAAAGGAAAATCTGGTAGGTATAGGGAATGCTGGATGACTAAAGAAATTGAGGTTTTCTTTGCAGGACTTATATACTTAATGGTAAGGTCTCAGGGAGTGTTGCTGAACAAAGAGACCTTGGAGTGCAGACTCATTGCTCCTTGAAAGTGGAGTCACAGGTAGGTAAGATAGTGAAGAAGGCATTTGGTATACTTTCCTTTATTGATTAGGATTTGGAGACACCGGTTTTGGACTGGAGTGGACAAAATTAAAACTCACACAACACCAGGTTATTGTCCAACAGATTTATTTGGAAGCACTAGCTTTCCACAATCACCTGATGAAGGAGCAGCGCTCCAAAAGCTAGTGCTTCCAAATAAACCTGTTGGACTATAACTTGGTGTTGTGTGATTTTTAATTTTATTGGTAAGAGTATTGAGTACAGGAGTTGGGAGGTCACGTTGCAGCTGAACAGGACATTGGTTAGGCCACTTTTGGAATATTGTGTGAAATTCTGGTCTCCTTCCTATCGGAACTTGAAAGGGTTCAGAAAAGATTTACAAGGATGTTGCCAGGGTTGGAGGATTTGAACTATAGGGAGAGGCTGAACAGGCTGGGGCTGTTTTCCTTGGAGCATTGGAGGCTGAGGGGTGACATTATAAAGAATTATAAAATCATGGGGGGGCATGGATAGGGTAAATAGACACGATCTTTTCCCTAGGATGGGAAAGTACAGAACTCGAGAGCATAGGTTTAGGGTGAGAGGGCAAAGATATAAAAGGGACCTAAGGGACAACTTTTTCTCACAGAGGGTGGTGTATGTATGGAATGAGCTGCCAGAGGAAGTGGTGGAGGCTGGTACAATTACAGCATTTAAAAGGCACCTGGATGGGTATATGAATAGGAAGGATTTGGAGGGAAATAGGCCAAGGGCTGGCAAATGCGACTAGATTAGGTTAGGATTTCATGGTCGGCATGGATGAGTTGGACCGAAGGGTCTGTTTCTGTGCTGTATATCTCTGTGACTCTATGACCCTGACTGAATGATATGATCACTGTTTCCTACATGCTCCCTTACTAAACCATGTTTCTCTTGACCCACTTTGTCTTGGATTCCAATGCAGCACTCTTTTCCCTTCAATAGATGTGGAGCTAGAAAAGCACAGCAGGTCAGACAGAATACAAGGAACAGGGAAGTAAGTCAGTGTTATGGCCCAATGCTGTCTGACCTGCTGTGCTTTTCCAGCTTCACATCAATTGACTCTGACCTCCAACATCTGCAGTCCTTGCAGTCTCCAAGTCACTGTATTCCTTTCATTTGACTGGAACTACATTGATCAAAAAAGCTCTTTTGGAGGCATTTGTGGACTCCCTGTCCTTCTGCTATTTTGTACCGTGACTAACCCAGCCCATGTCAGGATAATTGAAGCTCCTATTAAGACAACAGCTCTTGTATCTTTCAGCAATTCTCCTGCAAATGTATTTCTTTATCTCCTTCCTATTACTTCACAGCTTACAGCATGGATTCAGAAGCTTAACAACATCCCTGGAGGTTCAAAGGCAGAATCGACAGAAACCGTATAGAACAGTAAATTCCTTTCCAGTCCTGTCAGATTTTGAACAATGCTGCCACTCTGCCTTCTGCAGCCCTTTCTTTCCTGAATAAATTATGCCCAGGAATATTTACTGCCCCCCCCCTTTTTTTTGAGTTAATCTCTGTTGCTCCCCCTGCATCAATTCCATGTGGTTACTTGTGCCTGCAGCTCACAAACCTGATCCACTGCGCTGTCAAAGGTGCAGTGCTGGAAAAGCACAACAGGTCAGGCAGCATCCGAGGAGCAGGAGAGTCGACGGAACATTCCTGATGAAGAGCTTAAGCTCGAAACATTGATTCTCCTGCTCCGCGGATGCTGCCTGACTGGCTAAGCTTTTCCAGCATCACACTTTTGACTCTGATCTCCAGCATCTGCAGTCCTCACCTTCTCCTAATTCACTATGCTTTCAATCCACCTTATATTTCTCAACTATCACTCCAACATCTGAACAACTCTTTATTTCAACGTTGTTTCCTTCTGACAGTTATACCTCCTTCCTTACCACCTGCCAAATTCATTCAAATACTCCCCCATGAGTTATGCTCTAAGTGCAGACATTGTTCATACCATTAGGCGAAAGTGAGGACTGCAGGTGCTTTCCTGATGAAGGGCTTTTGCCCGAGACGTTGATTTTCCTGCTGCTTGGATGCTGCCTGACCTGCTGTGCTTTTCCAGCACCACTCTAATCTTGACATTGTTCATATTATTGTTGAGGCAACTCACCCATAGTGGTTCAGTGGTTAGCACTGCTGCCTCATAGCGTCAAAGATGTGCAGGTTAGACGGACTGGCCATGCTAATTTGTCCCATAGCATCAAGGAATGTGCAGGCGAGGTGGTTTAGCCATGGAAATGCCGGATTATGGGGTGGGATGCCCTTCAGAGGGTCAGTGTGGAATGGCCTGCTCCCACACTGCAGGGATTCTTAGTGTTTCCTGCACTCGAACTGGCTCCAATACTGCAGGAATCTGAAGCAACCCTTTCTAAGGCGTTTCTGCAGCCTCAGATGAACCTGTTGAATGTATCAGCTGCTACACATGCAAGTGAGTGGCATTGGGAAGAATCCAGAGATTAGTATCTCTGTGATCCTGGTTCTTGAAGCCCTGATTGTAGGACCATAAACTTTTCTCATCCTTCATCATAGACCATGACTTCCCCTGCACATTATTCCTGCCCTTAACATGTTGTTTAATCCAGGAGAGGTAACACTCCCCCATTATTAACATATCGTCAACTCGCCTCAGTTCTCTGTTAGAGAGTCATACAGATCACTGAGAAGTGATTCATTTTGGAAGGTCGAATTTGAATGCGGATTTCAGGGTTAAAGGGAGGCTTCTTGGCAGTATAGAGGAACGTGGGGTCCACGTCCATAAGTTCCTCAAAGTTGCCACCCAAGTTTATTTGTATGTTAATTCACAGGATGAGAGTGTCACTGGCTAGGCCCACATTTATTGCCCATCCCTAATTGCCCAGAGGGCAGTTAAGAGTCAACCACATTGCTGTGGGTCTGGAGTCACATGTCAGCCAGACCAGATAAAGATGGCAGTTTCCTTCTCTAAGGGACATTAGATAGGGTTGTTAAGAAGGCGTATTTTGTGTTGGCTGTCATTAGCAGAGGTATTGAGTTTAAGAGCTGCAAAGTTATGCTGCAGCTCTATAGAGCCCTGGTTAGACCACACTTGGAATATTGTGTGCAGTTCTGGTTGCCTCATTATAGGAAGGATGTGGAAGTTTAGAGAGGGTGCATTGGGAGATTTACCACGAAGCTACCTGGATTGGAGGGCAGGTCTTTTGAAGAAAGGTTGAGGGAGCTAGGGCTTTTCTCATTGGAGTGAAGAAGTATGAGAGGTGACTTGATAGAGGTGTACAAGATGATGAGAGGCATAAATAGAGTGGATAGCCAGAGACATTTTCCCAGGGTGGAAATGGCTATCACGAGGGGGCATAATTTTAAGATGATTAGAGGAAGGTTTAGGGGAGATGTCAGAGGTAGGTTCTTCACATAGCGAATGTGCACTACCAGCGGTGGGAGTAGAGTCAGATACATTAGGGACGTTTAAGCGACTCTTGGATAGGCACATGGATGATAGTAAAATGAAGGGTATGTCGGTCAGTTTGATCTTAGAGTAGGATAAAATGTCGGCACAACATCGAGGGCCAGACCGTTCTATGTTCTATTTTTCAAGCTGGTTAATCACTGTTGGGTCACTCGAACTACTATACATATCATATATACATACTACTATACATGCCATTTTCATAGTTTTTGTGAAACATGTGAACAGAATTGCAGTAAACTGTAAAATCCCACTTTCTGTTTGTTCTGTATGCTGCCATCCCATCCTTCTGAGTGTGCGTTCTCTCAGGGCTAATGTGTGTGAGGATCCTTCTGGACTAATGACAGAAACAGTGCTGAGTAAACGAGTCATAGTTACTGCATCTTTGAAACGACTTTACAGTTTCTGAGAATAAGCGTCAACATTAGCATCCTCCACTGCTGGGAGGACCTAGCTTTACGACCATCTGCTATAAGATTCGACTTCACTCTCACACCAAGTCCTTGTGACATTTTCATAGTGGGCGCGGTTTATTGGCCTCAATCAGTATCAGACAGTGGCCTAGTGGTATTATCACTAAGCTATTAATCCAAAGACCCTGGTAATGTTCTGGGGCCCTGGGTTCAAATCCCACTGTCACAGATGGTAGAATTGGGGAAAGAAAATGGCATCTTTGCCCGGTCTGGCCTATATGGAAAATGAAAGCAGGGGAAGAGTTAATGCATGAAGACCACTGGCAATCTGTGGACTGTGGAAGGCAGGATGGGATAAGAACAGTGGAATGCTCTTACACCAATTAGCAGAGTAAGGTTGAGGCTGAAAGGTCACTATGGCGAGATGAGATAACAGTTAGTAAAGGTAGTCTCCCTGTTAAGTGTCATTATGACAAAATTGGGACCATAAATATTTGGGACATGACATTAAACATCTAATTAATAGTTAGGAGAGTCGGCTTGAGACAGGAGACCATTGTAATAGATGGAATAGTTAAATATCTAATCATGACAGGTTAGTCTGGAATGGAAGATCACTGCAGCAGAGGTGATAATAAATATCTAATCAGGACATTAGGAAAATGTTAAGTAGGGTCTGGAGTGAAAGACCATTGTTGCAAAAGTTGACACTAAATATCTAGCCGTGACATTAGAATAACATTAAGTAGAATGTATAACTAAAGAGATAATGGGAACTAACACCACTGGTTTATTGTGTAGCTAGAGTGAAGTATTTTGATTAATATACTTGAACATGATGATAAGCTAACAGAAACATGATAAAAAAAATGTTGTGCCAACCTTTTATCCAACTCTAAGATCAAACTAACCGACGTACCCTTCATTTTAGTATCTTCCATGTGCCTATCCAAGAGTCGGGGGCATTTGAGAATCTGCTTTCTCAGTGTCACAGTTTTTTGTTTGCAAATAAAAGACCTAGATTAGATTACTTACAATGTGGAAACAGGCCCTTCGGCCCAACAAGTCCACACCGACCCGCCGAAGCGCAACCCACCCATACCCCTACATTTATCCCTTACCTAACACTATGGACAATTTAGTATGGCCAATTCACCTGACCTGCACATCTTTGGACTGTGGGAGGAAACCGGAGCACCCGGAGGAAACCCGCGCAGACACGGGGAGAACGTGCAAACTCCACACAGTCAGTTGCCTGAGGCGGGAATTGAACCCGGGTCTCTGGCACTGTGAGGCAGCAGTGCTAACCACTGTGCCACCGTGCCACCCACCTACTTCTTGAAGAACTTTCTGCATCCCCTGGTGATTCTCTACATTTTTTCCATGACACCTACGTGTGACTCCAACTCTCAGCAATGTCGTTGACTCTAACAGTCCTCTGGCCTAGCCAGTGACACCCACATCCTGTGAATGAATAAAAATCCATTCTAGATCCATAGTACGACAGTTCACAGGATGTAGGTACTGACTCATTATGTTTCCAATGCTGTGTTCCAAAGTGCATTTGCATAGAGAGAGGTTTTGCTCGATGAATGAAGATGGGCTCATTAGATTTGAACAGCTCCAGTAAGTGTACTTTGGAACAATATTGAGTGAAGCAATTAGCAAACACAGAGCTGGATATCTGAACTGCCGATCATGCTGGTGACTAGCGGCAAAGGTGATGTTTAAGTCCATGTCAAAGTTTCAAACCGGGCCCCAGAGATTAAAAAAGCTCTTTGACATCATGGCTCCAGTTGATGCATTGATACAAAATCTCAATCAAAAAGGACTGAGACACTCTTGAAAGGGGCAAAGAGCAATGTGCAAAGGCCAGAGTCTTGCTAGGCGCTGTTCTCATGGCTAAATGATGTTTTTTCCTCATTTTGGAAAAGCAGGAAGTGGTTGGGATGGAGTGGGGGAGACTTCAGTATCCAATAACCAGAGCCGTGGGTCTCATTGTGCATGGCTCAGGGTAAGGGCTAAGGAGCAGCGTGGCAATCTGTGATTCCTGTCCTGGGCCCCGGTTGAGTCAGAGCCTATATCCTGTGTTGCGTACAAAGGGTCTGAAAGAGTTAAGGCCTGGCTCAGTGCACTACCTGCACGTTACAATAATCTACAGGTATTTGGCAACAGCAAGGTGAGAGAGTTATAGATAGGAGTTGAGCCATAATGAAGGAGGGGAAAGTTCAGATTTCATTTTGAGGACAGGTGAGTGGTACACAATGGATTGAGTCCAATAGGGAGAGCAAGAGTGGGGGAAGGGGAGGTGACATAACTGCACAGAGCCCGGGTCAGATCTACACCCCCCAATAACCCACCCTCCCATCCTGGCACCCTCCCCTGCCACCGCAGGAATTGTAAAACCTGTGCCCACACCTCCTCCCTCATCTCCATCCAAGGCCCCAAAGGAGCATCCATCAAAGTTTTACCTGCACATCCACCAATGTCATTTATTGTATCCGTTGCTCCCGATGCGGTCTCCTCTACATTGGGGAGACTGGATGCTTCCTCACAGAGCGCTTTAGGGAACATCTCCGGGACACCCGCACCAATCAACCCCATCACCCGTGGCCCAACATTTCAACTCCCCCTCCCACTCTGCCGAGGACATGCAGGTCCCGAGCCTCCTCCACCGCCGCTCCCTCACCACCCGACGCCTGGAGGAAGAACGCCTCATCTTCCGCCTCAGAACACTTCAACCCCAGGGCATCAATGTGGACTTCACCGGTTTCCTCATTTCCCCTCCCCTCACCTTACCCCAGTTCCAACCTTCCAGCTCAGCACCATCCCCATGACCTGTCCTACCTGCTTATCTCCCTTCCCACCTATTCACTCCACCCTCCTCTCTGACCTATTACCTCCATCCCCACCCCCATTCACCTATTGTATGCTTTGCTACCTTCTCCCCAGCTCCACCACACACCCCCATTTATCTCTCCAATCTGGAGGCTTCCTACCTCTATTCCTGATGAAGGACTTTTGCCTGAAAAGTCGATTTTCCTGCTCCTCGGATGCAGCCTGAACTGCTGTGCTTTTCCAGCACCACTCTGATCAAAACCCGGGATCCCATCGCCAAGTCACCTTTTATTTACACGATGTGGAGGAGCTGGTGTTGGACGGGGGTGGACAAAGTTAAAAATCACACAACACCAGGTTATAGTCCAACAGGTTTATTTGGAAGCACTAGCTTTCTTACAATTGTGTACTCCACAACCACCTGATGAAGGAGCAGCGCTTCGAAAATTAGTGTTTCCAATTAAACCTGTTGGACTATAACCTGGCATTGTGTGATTTTTAACTTTAATTACACATGCACACTACGTGGACTCTGACCAGCTAGCTCAGAGCTTACAGTGAGGAGAATCTCTGAGAGTCCTGATTGTATTTTTTTAAGAGTTGGTTTAGTCTGATATATTTCAGCTTTGAGAGAGACAAAGAAATCAGCTTTCCCCAGTTTTCATAAAAAAGACCCATTTTTCCAAAGCATTATGCACAAAACACTTTTAATTAGAATTCAATTGTATAGTGAAAGTAAAAGTGATCTTGTAACTTTGGTTAGAACCAGGTCAGAGCAAACAGAGGTATGCCCTTCACATCAAAGGGCAATGCTGTGTGATCAAACAGTGAAGGGGAGGGCAGGGATTAAATTAAAATAGAGTTGGAGGGGGAAATAATGCACTCCACTCCCTGCGGTGTCCACCTCTCCCTGAACAACTCCAGGACACTGCGTGCTCCTTTTCCAGAGACACCCGGGCTCTAACATAACCGCGGAAAAGGGACAGGAGAGTCCTGATTGTATCTACCAGCCAGGGCTCCCTGATTGGTCCAGGATAAAGCCCCGGTTGGGGAGATCCTCCTGGCTAATCTCGTTCTAATCACTAGAAGCAAGAACAAAGGCATCAAACAGAGCTGAGTAGCTGGGAGCCATAGTGGAGCAAGCTGAAGGCCCGGAGTGGAGCGGGTTGGAGGCCCAGAGTGGAGCGGGTTGGAGGCCCAGAGTGGATTAGATTAGATTACTTAGATTAGATTAGATTTCTTACAGTGTGGAAACAGGCCCTTCGGCCCATCAAGTCCACACCGCCCCGCCGAAGCGCAACTCACCCATACCCCTACATTTACCCCTTACCTAACACTACGGGCAATTTAGCATGGCCAATTCACCTAACCTGCACATCTTTGGACTGTGGGAGGAAACCGGAGCACCCGGAGGAAACCCACGCAGACACAGGGAGAACGTGCAAACTCCACACAGTCAGTCGCCTGAGGCGGGAAATGAACCCGGGTCTCTGGCGCTGTGAGGCAGCAGTACTAACCACTGTGCCACCGTGCCGCCCAGAGCAAGCTGAAGGCCCGGAGTGGAGCGGGTTGGAGGCCTGGAGTGGAGCAAGCTGAAGGCCCGGAGTGGAGCGGGTTGGAGGCCCTGAGTGGAGCGGGTTGGAGGCCCGGAATGGAGCGGGTTGGAGGCCCGGAGTGGAGCGGGTTGGAGGCCCGGAATGGAGCGGGTTGGAGGCCCGGAGTGGAGCGGGTTGGAGGCCCGGAATGGAGCGGTTTGGAGGCCCGGAGTGGAGCGGGTTGGAGGCCCGGAATGGAGCGGGTTGGAGGCCCGGAGTGGAGCAAGCTGAAGGCCCTGAGTGGAGCGGGTTGGAGGCTCGGAGTGGAGCGGGTTGGAGGCTCGGAGTGGAGCGGGTTGGAGGTCCGGAGTGGAGCGGGTCGGAGGTCCGGATTGGAGAGGGTCGGAGGCCCGGAGTGGAGCGGGTTGGAGGCCCGGAATGGAGCAGGTTGGAGGCCCGGAGTGGAGCGGGTTGGAGGCCCGGAATGGAGCGGGTTGGAGGCCTGAAGTGGAGCGGGTTGGAGGCCCGAAGTGGAGCGGGTTGGAGGCCCGGAGTGGAGCGGGTTGGAGGCCTGGAGTGGAGCGGGTTGGAGGCTCGGAGTGGAGCGGGTTGGAGGCCCAAAGTGGAGCGGCTTGGAGGCCCGGAGTGGAGCGGCTTGGAGTGGAGAGGCTTGGAGGCCCGGAGTGGAGCAGGGACAGTTGTTGGACTGATGTCTGGCACAGGTGATCAGACCACGCGTAGAACCCCTGTGCTGAGCCACTGCACTGTAATGTTTATTCTTTTAACTACGTCTTATTTCTAACTTATACTATGGATCACTGTAAGGTAATGCTATTTCTTTTCTTTTGTATTCCTCTTTTAGTATCTAAGTTTTGTACACAGATGTGTTGTACCCAAGATGGTACCATTAAGAGGTGACATTATAAGCTTGTCACTGTACTCCTGCACTTCTGTATTGAGTGCGTGACAATAAATGATATTCTATTCTATTCTAAGATGTAAAAATGAAGGGGAAAGTCAAAATTGCATTTATCTAGCAACTTTTTTGAGCTCCAGGATGTCATGAAAAACTTCATAGTTCAAGACTTTGGAAAAGTCAACACTGCAGCATTGTATAAATTACACCAGTCAGTTAGTGCACAGCAGCATCTGAAACCAGTGATACGTTTCGTGATTTGCATTATGGGATAAATATCTGAGTGAACTTTCCTTCAAAACAAAACCATGGGATGGTCATTCCCGCCTACAAGAGGGCTTTTGCTTGAACACCTCACCTGAAGATGGAACCTCTGACAGTGCAGCACTCCTGCAGTACCGCACTAGAGGTTCAGTTTGGGCTCCAGGCTGTGTTATGCAATATGAATTGATTTTAGATTAGATTACTTACAGAGTGGAAACAGGCCCTTCCGCCCAACAAGTCCACACCGACCCTCTGAAGAGCAACCCACCCAGACCCATTCCCCTACAACTAACACTACGGGCAATTTAGCATGGCCAACTCACCTAACCTGCACATTTTTGGACTGTGGGAGGAAACCGGAGCACCCGGAGGAAACCCACGCAGACACGGGGAGAATGTGCAAACTCCACACAGTCAGATGCCTGAGGCAGGAATTGAACCCGGGTCTCTGGCGCTGTGAGGTAGCAGTGCTAACCACTGTGCCACCCATTTGTTTGGAAGAAATATGTGTCGATGCAAGAAGGCTTTCTGGTGATGACCGGAGAGCTTGATATCCCTGAGTATTACGCATCTTTCCTGTTTGATGCTGACTTCAGACCCTTGGAGAAAATGAACTCAGCAGATGGCCCTCTGGTCACTTGGTCTGATTTCTTACAAAAAATATCCCCATTGAACTGCTGGAAATCAGAAATTGTTGGAGAGACTCAGTAGATCTAACAGCATTTGTGGCAAGAAAGCAGAGTTAACGTTTTGGGTCCAATGATCCTTCTTCAGAACTGGCTTGCGATGTCCCAATTCTGAAGAAGCGTCACTGGACCTGAAATATTAACTCTGCTTTCTCTCCGCAGACGCTGCCAGACCAGCTGAGTTTCTCCAGCATTTTCTGACTTCTGATGTACTGGGCTTGCCCTGTTTGCTGTTGTGACTGTTTAAATTTGGACAGATTTGTTGCTCAATTGATGGCTAAGTCCTAAATTAGGACTCCCAAGATATTTGGGAATTCCTGGAGTCATTGGGGTAGGACAAGCCTTCTCCGTCTCTCAGGCCATTCAGTAGCGGATTGTGGAACACATTGCCTGGGAATGTGTTGGAGAAAGAGTCAAGTGAAGCATTCACTGGAGGGTTATTTGGATAGAAAGGGGTACAGGGATAATGGAAAAAGATAGGAAATTTGCGCTAGGTGACAGAGCCAGTGTAGGGCCAAATGGCCTCCTTCTGCCTAACAATTCTGTGATTGTATCTTCACTCTGTTTGCCCACTTTGACCCCTAACCCTTGATGCCTTTTCCAAATAAAACAAATATTGTCCTCAGTCTTGAAAGCTCCAAATGTCCTCCAACGTGAACATCATTTAGGGTGGAGAATTCCAGATTTTCATTCCCTCTGGTTGAAGACGTATTCACTGATTTGAAGGGCCCAACTCTTATTTTAAGATGATGTTTTCTTGTTCTTGATCCTCCCACCAGGGAGATAGTTTGTCAGTCTTTGAAGAGGAAGGATATTCCAAACTGTAATCATCTCTCAGAAACTGAGCAGTAAATTCACCAAAACGTGCTTTCCCTCAATTGTTTCAAAACTTATCCAGTTAGACACCATGGTATCTAAAGGGACACCGTAGAAACAGAAAAGATACCATGATAACCTGGCCATCATGGAGACACCATGTTAACAGAGGAAACACCATGGTAACCAAGGGCATGACCAGGCATCCATGGAGACACCATGTTAACAGAGGAAACACCATGGTAACCAAGGGCATGACTCAGTATCTGAGGAAACACCATGGTGGCTGAGGGCACAACATTTATATGAACTGAGGGGACACCATGATAACAGAGGGCATGAGATAGTAACAAAGGGCACAACACCATGTAACTGAGGGACCATTAAGGTTGCTGAGGGGACACCATGGTAACTATGAAGACATCACAGCAAATGAGGGCACAACATAGTCACCAAGGAGATACCATGGTAACTGAGGGCATGACATCATCGATAACCAAGGGGATACCAGGGCAAGAACAACCAAGTCAGAACGAGATGTATAAATATCTGGTTTTACTCTTCCTCAGGCATCAGTAGGAAGGCCAACGTTTGTGACCCCTCCCCTCTGAAGAGAGTGACTTGTGATGTAGCTTCAGAGCACTGCTGGGTCATTAGGAGGCCACACTAAGGCAGATTTCCTTCCCTGGTGAACCAGATGGGCTTTTGCAACAAGTGTTGGTAGTTGCCGTCACCGTTACTGGGACCAGCTTTTAATTCCAACCATCAACCAATTAAACTTAAGCGTGGCGCTGGGATTTAACCTATGTCCCAGAACATCAGCCTGGATTAAATAGTCCAGTGACATTAACTCGGCACTGTAGTGACATAAAACACACTTTCTATCAAACAACACTCAATGGCAGGAAGTTAGAAGCTTTAATGAATTGTGAAAGCAAACATTTGCAGGAAAAAATGAACAGAATTCCCTCCCTGGGGAATCCCAGCACATTAAAAACAGCATCTGGATTTAACCAGCTTTTCTGGTAGTTCACTCCAATTTTCCAGAAACTGCACTATTCTTTGTTTATAAAATTCAGTTTGCAATGTCATCTTTTACAAAACTGCTGGACTGAGTTAAAAATACATTTCTTTGCATAATATTTGGATTTTTTCTAAAAAAAAACGTCGATTTATAAAATCCTTCACCTGGATGGAGGCACAGTTAGAGATAAAGAAAATCAGATCATCCATTGCCTGCTTGTAAGAACAATTCCAGGTCAAAGAGATGACAATTCCCTTGACCAGGACACGAAGGATTAATCTCCTGAACATTATTAGGGAGGAAGAAACACAGAAACCTCAAGAATAGAAGCATGAGGAGGCAATTCTGCCCCTGATCCGCCATTCAATATGATCATGGCTAATCGTCCAACTCCGTCCTGTGCTCCTGCTTTCTCCCAATACTCATTGATCCCAAAGATTGTGAAACTTGAAAGGGTTCAGAAAAGATTTACAAGGATGTTGCCAGGGTTGGAGGGTATGAGCTACAGGGAGAGGCTGAACAGGCTGGGGCTGTTTTCCTTGAAGCATCGGAGGCTGAGGAGTGACCTTTTCGAGGTTTAGAAAATCATGAGGGGCATGGATAGGGTGAATAGACAAGGTCTTTTTCCTGGGATGGGGGAGTCCAGAACTAGGGGGCAGAGGTTTAGGGTGAGAGGGGAAAGATATAAAAGGGACCTAAGGGGCAACTTTTTCACACAGAGGGTGGTGCGTGTGTGGAATGAGCTGCCAGAGGAAGTGGTGGAGGCTGGTACGGTTACAACATTTAAAAGGCTTCTGGATGGATATTTGAATAGGAAGGGTTTGGAGGGATATGGGCCGGGTGCTGGCAAATGGGACTAGATTAGGTTGAGATATCCGGGTGGCATGGACGGGTTGGACCGAAGGGTCTGTTTCCATGCTGTACATCTCTATGACTTAGTTAACTCCTCCTTGAAAACATTCAACGTTTTAACCTCAACCCCTTTTGGAGGGGGAGAATTTCCACTAGTTCACCACTCTCTGGGGGATGAGAATTCATCTCAGTCTGGTCCGCATGGACGAGTTGGACAAAGAGGTCTGTTCTTGCGCTGTATGAGACGGTGACCCTAAACAGCCTTAAATAAAAATCTTCAGTAGAAAAGGATATGCAGAATGATTGAATTATAAAAAAAGGGAGTAAAACGACCGGCTGGAGGTGAGAGAGTGCCTAGTTTTTGCCTCTAGGTCAGAGACCAATTAGAGTTGGCAACCGAGGAATCAGTCCTGAGGAAGGGTTACACCCGAAACACCGACTTCGCCACCTCCTGGTGCTGCTTGGCTTGCTGTGTTCTTCCAGCCTCCTGCCTGTCCAACCTAGGAATCAGTGCCGACTTGAGTCTCTCCTCTATCGCTGGAGGTAGACCCAGGAGAAAGCAGTAAAACTGGCAAATGTGGACACGTCTTGCTGAGCCGAAACGGAGGTCCTGTCTGACCATTTTCAAAGCACCACTGTCTCTGTCCCTTCAGCTGGAGGTGGAGGTGTGTTTCAGCGGTTGCGAGGCCTTTGCTTGGTCAGCCGGCTAGTATTGGGAGGTCGGGTCAGAGATCGCAGAGGGAGGCTCACCTGCTCGGACCTTGTCGAACTCCAAGGCGATTTTCAGAGCGGTGGAGTTGAGGTTGACGGACTGCAGGTTACAGAGAATGGAGACCACCACCCCCTGGGGAGGGCTCCCCACCGGTCTGCCCCGAGGGTCACCAGGGAGGAGCAGCAGAACGCTGCTAACTCCCACTGCCCCCCCGGTGTGGCTGAGGTAGTGCCTGCGGTATCGACCCTGCCCATACTCCTGGCTCTGCTCCACAACCCCCCAGCCCATGGCGTAACGGCCCTCTCGGTCCCAGCTCAGCTCCGTGTTCTGCACCGGGCTCCAGATCATGCTCACCGTGGCCGGTCTGAGGTAGCCTGGGAGCTGGGTCTGCTCTCGGCCCTCCGGCGCCTCCACCTGGTAGCTGTACAGCATGGCATTGCCGAACCTCAGCAGGTCATGCACCGTGGAGAGGAATCCACCTCCTGCCCACTTGTAGGAGCAGTCCACGTATGGGCAGTTCACCAGACGCCCCTTCTTATTGTAAACATAGTGCCTGCAACAGAAGGAAAATGGAGAAGTTTCAATTGACCCTCAAACATTGATCACATTCTTCCTGCTTAGAAACAGCTCCTAATTCTACAAATCCTTTCACTACGTTAATATATCCCAATATTAGGATAACGAGACTTCATTGCGTCTCTGTATCACTGTTGGGGGGTATCAGTGCTAAGGGAGCATCGCACTGTTGGAGGGTCAGTACTGAGAGAGTGCCACACTGTTGGAGGGTCAGTACTGAGGGAGTGCCACACTGTTGGACGGTCAGTACTGAGGGAGTGCCGCACTATTGGACAGCCAGTACTGAGGGACTGCCATACTGTTGGAGGGTCAGTACTGAGGGAGTGCCACTATGTTGGACGGTCAATACTGAGGGAGTGCCGCACTGTTGGAAGGTCAGTACTGAGGGAGTGCTGCACTGTTGGAAGGTCAGTACTGAGGGAGTGCCACACTGTTGGATGGTCAGTACTGAAGGAGTGCCACACTGTTGGACGGTCAGTACTGAGGGAGTGCCGCACTGTCGGAGTGTCAATACTGAGGGAGTGCTGCACTGTCGAAGGGTCAGTACTGAGGGAGTTCCTCACTGTCAGAGGGTCAGTACTAAGGGAGTGCTGCAATGTCGAAGGGTCAGTACTGAAGGAATACCACACAGTTGAATGGTCAGTACTGAAGGAGTGCTGCAATGTCAGAGGGTCAATACTGAAGGAGTGTTGCACAGTCAGAGGGTCAGTACTGAGGGAGTACCACACTGTCAGAGGGTCAATACTGAGGGAGTGCTGCACTGTCAGAGGGTCAGTACTGACGGAGTGCCTCACTGTCAGAGGGTCAGTACTGAAGGAATGCCACACTGTTGGAGGGTCAGTACTGAGGGAGTGCCTCGTTGTCAGAAGGTCAGTACTGAGGGAGTGATGCACTGTTGGATGGTCAGTACTGAGGGAGTGCCACACTGTTGGAGGGTCAGTACTGAGGGAGTGCCTTGTTGTCAGAAGGTCAGTACTGAGGGAGTGATGCACTGTTGGATGGTCAGTACTGAGGGAGTGCCACACTGTCAGAGGGTCAGTACTGAGGGAGTGCAGCACTGTCAGAGGGTCAGTACTGAGGGAGTGCCACACTGTCAGAGGGTCAATACTGAGGCAGTGCTACACTGTCAGAGGGTCAGTACTGAGGGAGTGCTGCACTGTCGAAAGGTCAGTATTGAGGGAGTGCCTCACTGTAGGAGGGTCAGTACTGAAGGAGTGCCACACTGCTGGACGGTCAGTACTGAAGGAGTGCCTCATTGTCAGAGGGTCAGTAGTGAGGGAGTGCTGCACTGTCGAAGGGTCAGTACTGAAGAGGTGCTACACTGTTGGACGGTCAGTACTGAAGGAGTGTCTCATTGTCAGAGGGTCAGTACTGAGGGAGTGCAGCACTGTCAGAGGGTCAGTACTGAGGGAGCGCTGCACTGTAGGAGGGTCAGTACTGAAGGAATGCCACACTGTTGAATGGTCAGTTCTGAAGGAGTGCTGCAATGTCAGAGGGTCAGTACTGAGGGAGTGTTGCACAGTCAGAGGGTCAGTACTGAGGGAGTGCTGCAATGTCAGAGGGTCAGTAATGAGGGAGTGCCTCACTGTCAGAGGGTCAGTATTGAGGGAGTGCCACACTGTTGGACGGTCAGTACTGAAGGAGTGCCACACTGTCGAAGGGTCAGTACTGAGGGAGTGCCTCACTGTCAGAGGGTCAGTACTGAGGGAGTGCTGCACTGTAGGAGGGTCAGTACTGAAGGAATGCCACACTGTTGAATGGTCAGTTCTGAAGGAGTGCTGCAATGTCAGAGGGTCAGTACTGAGGGAGTGTTGCACAGTCAGAGGGTCAGTACTGAGGGAGTGCTGCAATGTCAGAGGGTCAGTAATGAGGGAGTGCCTCACTGTCAGAGGGTCAGTATTGAGGGAGTGCCACACTGTTGGACGGTCAGTACTGAAGGAGTGCCACACTGTTGGACGGTCAGTACTGAGGGAGTGCCACACTGTTGGAAGGTCAGTACTGAGGGAGTGCCGCACTGTCGGAGGGTCAGTATTGAGGGTGTGCCGCACTGTCGAAGGGTCAGTACTGAGGGAGTGCCTCACTGTCAGAGGGTCAGTACTAAGGGAGTGCTGCAATGTCGAAGGGTCAGTACTGAAGGAATGCCACACTGTTGAATGGTCAGTACTGAAGGAGTGCTGCAATGTCAGAGGGTCAATACTGAGGGAGTGCTGCACTGTCAGAGGGTCAGTACTCAGGGAGTGCCTCATTGTCAGAGGGTCAGTACTGAGGGAGTGCTACACGGTTGAAGGGTCAGTACTGAAGGAGTGCTGCACTGTTGGACGGTCAGTACTGAGGGAGTGCCACACTGTCAGATGGTCAGTACTGAGGGAGTGCCGCACTGTAGGAGGGTCAGTACTGAAGGAGTGCCACACTGTTGGATGGTCAGTACTGAGGGAGTGCCACACTGTTGCAGGGTCAGTACTGAGGGAGTGCCGCACTGTAGGAGGGTCAGTACTGAGGGAGTGCCTCACTGTCAGAGGGTCAGTACTGAGGGAGCGCCGCACTGTAGGAGGGTCAGTACTGAAGGAGTGCCACACTGTTGGACGGTCAGTACTGAGGGAGTGCCACACTGTCAGATGGTCAGTACTGAGGGAGTGCCGCACTGTCGGAGGGTCAGTACTGAGGGAGTGCCGCACTGTCGGAGGGTCAGTACTGAGGGAGTGCCACACTGTCAGAGGGTCAATACTGAGGCAGTGCTACACTGTCAGAGGGTCAGTACTGAGGGAGTGCTGCACTGTCGAAAGGTCAGTATTGAGGGAGTGCCTCACTGTAGGAGGGTCAGTACTGAAGGAGTGCCACACTGTTGGACGGTCAGTACTGAAGGAGTGCCTCATTGTCAGAGGGTCAGTAGTGAGGGAGTGCTGCACTGTCGAAGGGTCAGTACTGAAGAGGTGCTGCACTGTTGGACGGTCAGTACTGAGGGAGTGCCACACTGTTGGAGGGTCAGTACTGAGGGAGTGCCACACTGTTGGACGGTCAGTATGAAGGAGTGTCTCATTGTCAGAGGGTCAGTACTGAGGGAGAGCCTCACTGTCGAAGGTTCAGAACTGAGGGAGTGTCTCACTGTCAGAGGGTCAGTACTGAGGGAGCGCCGTACTGTAGGAGGGTCAGTACTGAAGGAATGCCACACTGTTGAATGGTCAGTTCTGAAGGAGTGCTGCAATGTCAGAGGGTCAGTACTGAGGGAGTGTTGCACAGTCAGAGGGTCAGTACTGAGGGAGTGTTGCACAGTCAGAGGGTCAGTACTGAGGGAGTGCTGCACTGTCAGAGGGTCAGTATTGAGGGAGTGCCACACTGTAGGTGGGTCAGTACTGACGGAGTGCCACACTGTTGGACGGTCAGTACTGAAGGAGTGCCACACTGTTGGTGGGTCAGTACTGAGGGAGTGCCGCACTGTTGGAGGGTCAGTACTGAGGGAGTGCCGCACTATTGGAGGGTCAGTACTGAAGTGGTGCTGCACTGTCAGAGAGGTTTCAATAAATAAGCCGTTTCTCCTCACAGTCACCAGATATTGATATTTTCCAATCAATCGGTTCAAAGATGTTATTACACACATCCAGAGCAGATGGGTCTTGAACCCAGGCCTGATTACCCAGACGTAGGGTCGCTACCACTGTGCCACACACTTACAATGACTGGTCCTATTCAGTCCAGTCTTCATTGTGAATGGGGACCACTCTAACAAAGCTGATACACAGCACCCTCTGCTGCTGGAGACTGATCACTGCAAGATCAAGTTAAAAGCTGCAGCCTTAACTATTCTATCCCAAATGCAAACTCAATTTATTCCTCAGCTGCCCGTACAGTCTGACAGAGGGCGTTAGCAGCTACAACGCATCGCTTGAAAGTTTGATGGACTCAATACTGTTTGAAAAGGATTGGACAAATACTGAAAAAAAGGGAGATATTTATGGGGAAATGGGACTACTGCATAATCTGTTCTAAACAGATTTGATGGGCTGAATGGTCTCCCTCATTCTGTGATATTTGATGATCCAGAGCAATGTTAATGTTCAATCTTGCTCTCTGTGCACTTTCTCTGCAGCAGTAACACTGTATTCCTCACTCTGTTCTATTATCCTGATGCACTTTGTATGGTTTGATCTACCTGTACTGCACACAGAACAGAACTTTCCACTGTACCTGATAATAACTCAATTCAAATCAAATCCTGTAACTTTGGAAAACAAGGCAGTGGTACTTTTGAAATGAATTCGTTTGCATTTGGGGGTGCTGTGTATCAAGCTCTGGTGAAAGGTGTTCCTCGGTCACTGTACTTAATTCAGCACAAAACTGTGGTCAAGTGATTTTAATTCACAAGAGAAAATTGTAAACCTGCTTTCCAGCAGTTTGCATTAACGTCACGTGATTACACCTGTGTTAAAACCAACACTGTGGATAAACCTGAAAGAACCAGCTGGAAAGCTCTTTCAAATTGCCATCGCTGGCTGCACAATTCTTTTTTAAGATTAGATTCCCCTACAGTGTGGAAACAGGCCCTTCAGCCCAACAAGTCCACACTGACCCTCCAAAGAGTAACCTACCCAGACCCATTTCCCTCTGACTAATGCACCTAACACTCTGGGCCATTTAGCATGGCCAATTCGCCCTGACCTGCACAACTTTGTACTGTGCGAGGAAACCCATACAGACACAGGGAGAATGTACAAACTCCACACAGACAGTCACCTGAGGCTGGAATTGAACCTGGGACCCTGGCGTTGTGAGGCAGCTGTGCTAACCACTGAGCCACCGTGCTGCCCCAATTCTGTGGGATTCCATTTATATAGCAATTTATTTCACATCCCCAAACTCCTGCACAGCGAATGAATTGTCGTCACCACTGTAAAGTGGGAAATGAGACAGTGATTTTGAGCACAGCAAGCTCCCTCACTAACATGATAACAATCTGCTTCTGAGATGTTGCTTGAGGGATAAATAACGGCCATGCAACACAGGAAGAACTCCTTCTGCCTTTCTTCACACACTCCTTTGACACTGACCTAAGTGGCAGATGGGGATCTTGGTTCAGGGTTTCACTTGAAAGACAGCGTAGTACTCCCTCCGTATTGCCAAGAGTCTGAGTCTCAGGTGTCTGGCACTTGAACCCCACAGCCCGCAGACTGAGGGGCGAGAGTGCTGGCTACTGACCACAGCTGGTAGCTGAATGCCTCAGATACGCCCCCTGGTGTTGCAAATCACGTCAGGGGCACAGTCCCCCTGTGAAGCCTTTTTGGGTCATGGCGACAGCAAACAGGTGGGTCACATTCCCGAGAAAGGTTAGGGAGAAAGGTAACGAGAGCCAAGTTTCCGACATGGTCCAGAAATGGGATCTGTCCTTGCACAAGGGGGACAGACCCCACACACTAACATCCAACCCCGCACCCTCCCAACAACCACTTTCCACTTAATCAAATTACCTCGCCCCTCCTCCTCATACTCTCTTCCTGCTGCTTTCCCTACTCCCAACTCCTTGACTTTTAACTCTCCCTAAGTCCCTTTTCCCCCAAAGCCCCATCCTCCTGATTAAAAGTCATAACCATTCTCCACAAACTTGGTAGGAGCCAGAGATAATGGGGGCGTTCAAGGGGCTTTTAGATAAACACATGAATATGCAAGGAATGGAGGGATATGGACAAAGGGAGAGCAGAAGGGATGAGTTTAATTTGATGTTGCCCTGTTCCTGTGCTGTAATGTTCTACATTCTATGTTCCACCCCATCCCAAAGTCCTTCTCCATCCTCTGCTGTTAACTCCCGAAATCTCCTTCCCTGCTAATCTTTGTCTCACAACCCTTTCACCTTGTCATCTGCCTCAGCCTTGCTCCCCGCGCCGTGAGGTACTCGTGATGCTGACAGTGCTATAAACAAGACCCACATAGAGGACCCTGAGCAGGAAAAGCAAGTCTCCTGGGTCTGGTTGGAGCATAGTTGCTGACCGCTGGGATGTCAGTGGTATGAAGTGACAATCTGCTCTTGCATGTCTCATGACAATTTGTAGCTGGTGGCTCAGTGGTTAGCACTGCTGCTTCACAGCGCCAGGAACCCGGGTTCGATTCCAGCCTTGGGCGACTGTCTGTGTGGAGTTTGCATGTGCTCCCTGTTTCTGCTTGGGTTTCCTCCCACAGTCCAAAGATGTGCAGGTTCGGGTGAATTGACCATGCTAAATTGTCCCATAGTGTTCAGGGATGTGTAGGTTAGGTGCATTGGTCAGGGGTAAATGCAGAGTAATAGGGTAGGGGGATGGGTTACTATTCAGTAGGCCAGTGTGGACTTGTGGGGCTGTAGGGCCTGTTCCCACACAGTAGGGATTCTACGATGACTGCTTTCAAAAACACATTGCTGTATAATACATCCTAAAACATGCCTCCTCTCCTGCTGAGAGCCTTTTGTTTTAACTTCAGGTTGGGGAGGTTGGGAGCACTGTCCTCGGGGAGATGAAGGCACAGAGTGATCTGATGAAAGGTTTTCAAAATCATGAGGGAGTTGGACAGAATAGATCGGTGCAAGTGCAGACCCGGCTCATCAAAGGATCGAGAACGCGGCTGATTTGAAGTGATGTGCCAATGTGGTGTGAGAAAAATCTTCTTCGCTCAGTGAGCGTTTAGGCAACAAAATGTAGAACCTAGAAACATGGAGGAGGCAGGTCCAAGCAAACTATTCAAAGGGCATTGGATCAAAACAATAAGCAGGGGTATGGGGAAAAGGCAGGAGAATGGCACTAAGTCAGGATGCTCATTTGGAAAGCTGCTGCAGACACTATGGGTCGAATGGCCTCTTTCTGCACTGTATCATTCTGTGCAACTGCTGCTGTACCCCTCTTCACTTAGCTAGGTTTTGAGTGCTCTCATTTCCCCATACAACTCTTATAGTTTCTCTCTCACCAACACTGTATCACTGCACGTCTCGGGGCTCCTTTTCCCAGTCCACGTCAGAAACTCTGCTCTCGGTACCAGTGCAACGTCTGGCTGAGGCATAATCTCCCTATTCCTGTATTCAATTCCCCTTACAATAGATTATAGCATTCTAATAGCTTTCCTGATTATTTGCTGCACCTGCAGACTAACTTTTTGTGATTCATGCACTTGGACACCCAGATCCCTCTGCATGTCACATCTCTGCAACTTCTCCCCATTTAGATTTTTAAAAAAATTCTTCCTGCCAAAATGGACAATTTTACATTTCCCCATATAATACTCCATTTGCCACATTTTTGCCCACTGACTTAAACTATCTATACCCTTCTGTTCTTTACATCTTCACAAACTTGGTTTCTTGCCTATCTCAGTGTCAACAACAAATTTAGCAAACATGACCAGAGTCCTTTGGCAATGTTGGCAAGGTCAGCCCATCCTTATTTTCCCAGAAGCCAAGTGGTGTGTGAGATCATTTCAGAGGGCAATTCGGAGTCACTATGTTGTGAGTCTAGAGTCACATGTAGGTCAGACCAGGTAAGGACAGCAGATTTCCTCCCCAAAAGAAATAAGTGAGGTGGTATTTTCTTACAACAATCGATGGTAGTTGTCTTAGTCACCATTCCTCAGACTGCTTTCCCTGATTTATTTACTGAGTAGGATTTGAAACCATGCCCCCTGAGCTTTAAGCTCAGTAGTCATCAGTTGCAGAAAATAAAAGCTTATGATGCAGAGGGTAACAAATTGGTATCTAACTTACAGCAGTGTCAACACTTCAGAAAGTAAGTGACTGACTGCAAAAGGTAAAAAGTGCTATGTGAATGCAAGTTTCCCTTGAGTCACTGTTGGGGCGGCACAGTGGTTAGCACTGCTACCTCACAGTGCCAGGGACCCGGGTTCAATTCCAGCCTCTGTATAGAGTTTGCACATTCTTCCCGTGTCAGTGTGGGCTTCCTCCTGGTGTTCCAATTTCCTCCCAAAGTCCAAAGCTGTGCAGGTTAGATTAGATTCTCTACAGTGTGGAAACAAGCCCACACCGCCCCTCCGAAGAGAAACCCACCCAAACCCATTCCCCTGCCCTATATTTATCCCTGACTAATGCACCTAACACTATGGGCAATTTAGCAGGGCCAATTCACCTGACCTGCACATCTTTGGACTGTGGGAGGAAACCGGAGCACCCGGAGGAAACCTACGCAGACACGGGGAGAAAGTGCAAACTCCACACAGGTTAGGGTGGATTGGCCACACTAAATTGACCCTTGGTGTCCAGAGGTGTGCAGGCTAGGTGGGTTAGCCACGGGGAATACAGGGTTACAGGTATAAGGGGGTGGGATGCTCTTCGGAGGGTCGGTGTGGACTTGATGGGCCGAATGGCTTGCGTCCACACTGTTGAAATTCAGTGTTACACGAGAAAATAATCTGCCCTCAGCAAGATCTCACAAAGGAGTTAACTGATCAATGAACCTGTACTCTGGTGTTGATGAAGAGCAGAAGAGTACGGGATGTCACCCAGAACACTATATACAGGAGAGGATAACACACAGACAGAAGCATGCAACTGAATTCATGCATGGACACTTTCTCTAGTGCACCACATGGAGTGAAGACTATATGATGCTGCCAACTAAGCGATGGAGAGGAATGGAAACAGATGGGAGACATTAACTTTGGAGTGAGTTAAACATTCGAGGGATGCGTCACTAGCAGCTGCTTATGAGCCAAATGTCAGTCTTGAAATATCAGTCGGGTTTCACATTGTTGCTACATCAGAATGACATTGTTTTACATTGTTAGCCCGTTCTAATCTCTTGGACCGATGAGCATCAGGAATTTCCACTGTTCAGCCCAACATGCCCCTGTCAACATTTGTCGATGATCGATGGATACAATTTCACACGTTCGGCAGTGGCACAATTTAAGGAGTTACGGGAAAGATAATAACTTCTGACATGTTCCTGCTCCCAGTGAAGGCACTGACAAGTTTGGAACCCGACGTTACTAAGTTATTGCGGGTCAGCTTTCTCTGGCCCAGTCTTGATGATTACATCTGCAGTCCGACCCCAGTGGCACAGCCAAGAAAGTGGAGATGACAGAAAAACTGTAACAAGGGGCTACATGCTCTCGTCTTGGGGGGGGGGGGGGGGGGGAATGGGGGCAAGGGGAACCTGAGAAGATTTGGACATTTTTTTGGGAAAGCAAATCTTAGCAGGACTTATACACTTAATGGTAAGGTCCTAGGGAGTGTTGCTGAACAAAGAGACCTTGGAGTGCAGGTTCATAGCTCCTTGAAAGTGGAGTCGCAGGTAGATAGGATACTGAAGAAGGCTTTTGGTATGCTTTCCTTTATTGGTCAGAGTACTGAGTACAGGAGTTGGGAGGTCATGTTGCAGCTGTACAGGTCATTGGTTAGGCCACTGTTAGAATTCTGCAAGCAATTCTGGTCTCCTTCCTATCGGAAAGATGATGTGAAACTTGAAAGGGTTCAGAAAAGATTTACAAGGATGTTGCCAGGGTTGGAGGATAAGAAGAGGATGAACAGGCTGGCGATGTTTTCCCTGGAGCGTCGGAGGCTGAAGGGTGACCTTATAGAGGTTTACAAAATTATGAGGGGCATGGATAGGATAAGTAGACAAAGTCTTTTCCCTGGGGTTGGGGAGTCCAGAACTAGAGGGCATAGGTTTAGGGTGAGAGGGGAAAGATATAAAAGAGACCTAAGGGGCAACTTTTCATGCAGAGGGTGGTACGTGTATGGAATGAGCTGCCAGAGGAAGTGGCAGAGGCTGGTACAATTTAAACGGCATCATTTAAAAGGCATCTGGATGGGTACATGAATAGGAAGGGTTTGGAGAGATATGGGCCGGGCACTGGCAGGTGGGACTAGATTGGGTTGGGATATCTGGTCGGTATGGACAGGTTGGACCGAAGGATCTGTTTCCGTGCTGTAAATCTGCATGACTCTGTGACTCTATAACTGCATTTGGAGAAAATCCAAGTCCTTACCCTCCAGCAGCTGGAATGGCAACAGGGTCTGGGATCCGCAGTAAATGTCAAGGACAGCACCTGACCTTCCAGGTGCTGTTCCTTATCACAATTGCACTGAAGACCTAACGTAACAATAATCATTTGTTGTGACTGGGTTAATAGTCATTGTTCAAGCATCAGGTTACTTTGTTCATGGGAGATGAGCATCACTGGGAAGGCTAGCATTGTTGCCCATTCCAAATTGTCCATAAGGTTGTAGCTTCAATGAGAACGAGGGACTGGAAAGGTTACCAACGACTAGGACATAAAATCTGCAGGAAGGAAAGGTAATGGTGTGAATGAGAGACTGTCATAGTGCCATAGCACCGGAGTGCTGAGTTTGACCAGTTACGCGTTCCAATCAGAGTCTCTGTAAAAAGGAAATGATGGGGTTGTGGGAACCTGCAAAGGAGATCTGGAGGGCCATTTCAGACAGCAGTTAAGAGTCAACCGTATTGCAAAAGGTCTGGAGTCACATGCAGGCCAGACCTGGTGAGGACAGTAGATTCCCTTCTCAACAGTAAGCCAGAGGGGTTTTTAACAATCATTGATGATCGACCTTTGGTTATCACTACAGAGACTAGCTTTATATTCCTGATTAACTAACTGCATGTAAATTCATCAGCTGCAGGGATGGGATTTGAAGCTGAATACCTGGAGCTTTAGTCCGAGCCTTTTCCATCACTCGTCCAGCGACGTTACTATCATCTCTCCAAAGGGAGCACCGTTTGATCTGAGCCAGAGGTTTGTGGGCTCAAGCCATAGTCAAAGGGGTTTGATACAACATCTCAGCTGACATTACAACGCCATGATGCACTGAGAGTGCATCACTCTTACTGAGGCACTGATTTTCAAATGAGATGTTACAGGTTGCATTGTTAAGAAAGAGCCTGTTCTATGAAAAGCAAGAGTTCCTCTGATAACCAATGCTTACCCCTCAAACAACTTCACAGATAAAACAGGTGTTGCTCATCATTTTGCTCTTTCTAAGGCCTTTTGATCATCAAATTGAAATGACTGCATTTCAGTGATGTTCTTCATTGGCTATGAAGCAATCTGGGATGCCCTGACAATGTAAAAAGTGCTCGGAAAAGCATGAACTTTCTTCTCATCAGTATCCAGCGGCAACAATTGCTTGCAAGATATAATGCTGAAAATGTGTTGCTGGGAAAGCGCAGCAGGTCAGGCAGCATCCAAGGAGCAGGAGAATCGACGTTTCGGGCACGAGCCGTTCTTCAGGAATGGCTCATGCCTGAAACGTCGTATCTCCTGCTCCTTGGATGCTGCCTGACCTGCTGCGCTTTTCCAGCAACACATTTTCAGCTCTGATCTCCAGCATCTGCAGTCCTCACTTTCTCCTGCAAGATATAATGCCCAGATATCGAGTTAATTCTCTGCATAGCACTGGCCCTCTGATTATTGAGTGATTACATTGTGCACTATCAGGCTGAAGGTTTACATCTCAATGTGTATGCAGCCTCTAACAACTGTACAGAATCCTTAGTAGACAAACAGGAGGCTGGAAGCACACAGCAGGTCAGGCAGCATCAGGAGGCGAAGAAGTCAACGTTTCAGATATAACCCTTCTTTAGGACTAGATGAAGAAGGGGCTATGCCTGAAACATTGAGTTCTCCACCTCCTGATGCTGCCAGGCCTGCTGTGTTCTTCCAGCCTCCTGCCTGTCTAGTTTGGAATCCAGAATCTACAGGGGTTTTTTTTATCTCTAATTCTGTATTGAATCCTTACTGCTTTGTATCCCTTCCAATTCTCAAACAGAATGGATGCACTAGTCATCCTCCATAGACAGGGAAGTTCCACATAATAACTTTTTACACTTGGCAACAAATGGCCTCCCCAACTCCCATCATTCCCCTTACACTGAACTCCAAAAGGACTGACTGGAACACGTACCTGGTCATGCTCAGCATTCTAGTGCTATGATAGTCTCTAATTCATGCCATTACCTTTCCTTTCCACAGCCATTCCAACTTAGTCATTGGTAACCTTTCCAGTTCCTCATTTGCACTGCAGCCTGTCACAACAGTGGTCTTTTTAAGGTTACTGTGCCCTTGAGGTTTTTTCCAGAGGGAGGGTAATTGGCCAGGCTCCAACTAGGCTGGATTTGAAAGGTTTATTGGGGCCCTTTTTAGTTTACCCCCGACAGATAATGCTTCTGGCCTAAGGCTTTCATGTCTTAAAAGATTCTGGTATAATCAAAGGGGAGTGGCCAGCTAGCTGTGTAGCTAGCCTTCGTTTAGATGAGAGTTTTTGACTCAGTTCAGCAGCAACGTGTGTGAAGAAAGGCTGATGGGACTAGTACAGCTGGGTACTATCTCTCTCTAACTTCAAGCGTGTAAGCCCTGATTTGTTTCATTTTTACTCTTTGTGCTAAGGGGTGTGTTTATTGGGACTGTTGCAAGTATTTTCGGAACAGCGTCATTAAGTTGGGATAGTCTGTCGGGGTTTTGGATAGGACAAGTTATCCAGTATTCTATTTTCTGTGCTTTGTGGTTCATCCTGTAATTTTGTAAATAAAATCTGTTTGTTTCAAACTTGGCAGTTGCATCAGCTAATTCACTCCAGGAATATCCACATTACCGAAACAAATGGCAAAGTTATGGTCTGGGTCACCTGCTTAAGAATGTTTTGAGGGGTCGGGCCTAGTCCATAACAAGCGACAGCCTCATGCACTGATCACTCAGTAGCTGAGTATGCTCACTGGGTCTCACTCCTTTCAGGGCCCAGGACAAGGGAGTAGGAGTATAACAGGACCCAATAACCAGGAGACCCCAGGGGGGCTGCTGTGCTCAGTCAGATGACTGGGGCATTGCCAGCGCTCTGAGCGAGAAGTACCATCAGAGCCCTCAACTTCAATCCCTGGCTATGGCTCCTCGCCATGGAGGCACACTGCCATCTACAGGTAAGAAACAGGAGAAGGAAGACAATTCACTAGCTCAAGGAAAACCATCCGCTTGTTCATTTAAGGATTTGGGAAATCTGGGAAGCGGGAGAGACTACCTTGCTCGGTTGTATATGATTGGCTCGTGTTCATCTGGCACTGTCTGAAGCATGTCAAGATCCAAAAACAGCTTCTTCATGAGTTGTAAGAAATCCTGCTCAGCAGCCCTTTCCACCACAGCGCTGAGGAGGGTCCAGGCGTGCGTCGAATACAAGAACTGGCTTCCTGGAAAACCCAAGAGAGGAAGGTGGCATTAGAATTTCTCCTAGATTACGACCGAAAGCAACATCAGCTTCTGGAGGCACTTCCAAGCCTCAGAGAATGTGACAATCACACTCAGCTTGCTCTGCACGAGGTGGTGTTTTGAGTTAGAACAGAAAAACAGGATCCCCAGTGTATCCGGTGAAGCAGACTATCGAGCCCACACCAACCCTCCAAAGAGCATCCCTGCATTTCCCGTGGCCAATCCACTTAATCTGCACATCTTTGAGCTGTGAGAGGAAACCAGAGCACCCGGTGGAAATCCACATAGACGTGGGGAGCATGTGCAAACTCCACACAGACAGTCACCCAAGTCTTGCGTTGTTGATATTTTCTAATCAACTTGTTCGGAGATATTATTCCACACCTTTGGAGAGCTGCTTGGTATTATAAAACTAATCAAAATTATTAAATGCAAGTCCTTTAACCAGATTCCTAAATCCATTTAACAGTAGAGCAAGAAAAACAACATAATAATGGCATAAAGTGCTGGACAAACCCAGTAAACTGGGAGCATCTGGGTGAGACACCAAGTGCGATACTGTGCAGGAGATTCATATTGCACTCAAAACATTTTCTCTGCCTTTGTCTTCACAAACCCTGAGCTCCTTTGATGTAAGAGTCCACGTATGTTTTATTTTCAGACTACAAACTGAGGTCATGGTTGGACTGCTACGAGTGAATAATAGAGAGAGAAAACTTGAAAATCAAGCGTTGCATATTGTTGAGCAGTGCGAGATAACGCTGCTTTTTGAAACTGTAAGAAGGAGAATTCGAGACTGAGTGACACTAGGATCCAACAAGGTAAAAACAATGACTGCAGATGCTGGAAACCAGATTCTGGATTAGTGGTGCTGGAAGAGCACAGCAGTTCAGGCAGCATCCGAGGAGCAGGAAAATCAATGTCTCAGCATGCTCCTGCCCCACTGAACTCATTTCTACCTACCTCGACACTGTCCTACCCCCCCCAGTCCAAGAAGTCCCCACATACGTTCGAGACACCACCCACACCCTTCACCTCTTCCAAGACTTCCATTTCCCCGGCCCCTAACACCTCATCTTCACCATGGATATCCAATCCCTCTACACCTCCATCCGCCATGACCAGGACTTCGAAGCCCTCCGTTTCTTCCTCTCCTGACGTCTCCAACAGTACCCTTCCACCAACACACTCATTTGTTTGGCCAAACTGGTCCTTACCCTTAACAATTTCTCTTTTGAATTTTCCCACTTCCTCCAGACCAAAGGGGTAGCCATGGGCACCCGTATGGGCCCCAGCTATGCCTGTCTCTTTGTTGGTTATGTAAAACAGTCGATCTTCCGTAATTACACCGGCACCACTCCCCACCTCTTCCTCCGCTACATTGATGACTGCATTGGCGCCACCTCGTGCTCCCGCGAGGAGGTTGAGCAATTCATCAACTTCACCAAAACATTCCACCCTGACCTTAAATTCACTTGGACCATCTCTGACACCTCCCTCCCCTTCCTGGACCTCTCCATCTCCATTAATGACGACCGACTTGACACTGACATTTTTTACAAACCCACCGACTCTCACAGCTACCTGGATTACACCTCTGCCCACCCTACCTCCTGCAATAATGCCATCCCATATTCCCAATTCCTCCACCTCCGCCGTATCTGCTCCCAGGAGGACCAGTTCCACCACAGAACACACCAGATGGCCTCCTTCTTTAGAGACAGCAATTTCCCTTCCCACGTGGTTAAAGATGCCCTCCAACGCATCTTGTCCACATCCTGCATCTCCGCCCTCAGACCCCACCCCTCCAACCGTAACAAGGACAGAACGCCCCTGGTGCTGACCTTCCACCCTACCAACCTTTGCATAAACCAAATCATCCGCCGACATTTTCGCCACCTCCAAACAGACCCCACCACCAGGGATATATTTCCCTCCCCGCCCCTTTCCGCCTTCTGCAAAGACCATTCCCTCCGTGACTACCTGGTCAGGTCCACGACCCCCTACAACCCACCCTCCCATCCTGGCATCTTCCCCTGCCACCGCAGGAACTGTAAAACCTGCGCCCACACCTCCTCCCTCACCTCCATCCAAGGCCCTAAAGGAGACTTCCACATCCATCAAAGTTTTACCTGTACATCCACTAATATCATCTATTGTATCCATTGCTCCCGATGCGGTCTCCTCTACATTGGGGAGACTGGACGCTTCCTAGCAGAGCGCTTTAGGGAATATCTCCGGGACACCTGCACCAATCAACCACACCGCCCTGTGGCCCAACATTTCAACTCCCTCTCCAACTCTGCCGAAGACATGGAGGCCTTGGGCCTCCTTCACCGCCGCTCCCTCACCACCTGACGCCTGGAGGAAGAACGCCTCATCTTCCGCCTCGGAACACTTCAACCCCAGGGCATCAATGTGGACTTCAACAGTTTCCTCATTTCCCCTTCCCCCACCTTTTCCTAGTTCCAAACTTCCAGCTCAGCACTGTCCCCATAACATGTCCTACCTGCCTATCTTCTTTTCCACCTATCCACTCCACCCTCCCCTGACCTATCACCTTCATCCCCTCCCCCACTCACCTATTGTACTCTATGCTACTTTCTCCGCACCCCCTCCCTCCTCTAGCTTATCTCTCCACCCTTCAGGCTCTCTGCCTGTATTCCTGATGAAGGGCTTTTGCCCAAAACGTCGATTTTACTGCTCCTCGGATGCTGCCTGAACTGCTGTGCTCTTCCAGCATCACTAATCCAGATCCTGATACTAGGAGTCTTTTGAGTTAAGGAAATACTGCCTGGCAACAGCTCTCTGATTGGCTGAGCTGCAAAATGTTTTAAAGCTACAAGTGCCATTGCACCTGGAAAGTAAAAATTTCCAGAGCCTGTAGATAGAAAACATCCCTCCCTCTCTTGCTCTCTGTGTGGGGAGACACAAAACTTAAGAGTTCTAAAATAAGACAATACTTATGTCCACCCGATCAATCCTTGAATCAAAGAACTACCTACAGACAGCAGTGGGTCATCATTGCTAAATTCAAAAGGATTGAGAGAAAATAACTCTCTACCTCGCAATCTGATCTTTTGATCTTCAGAATTTTGTTTACTCTGTTTATATTATTTCTCAACCATAGTAAGTGCATCAAACAGTCAGCGTTTTGGCTGTCTTAATCATGAATGTGTGCACGTGTATCTGGGGGTTTTAACAGGAACAGTTTAAGTTGTATAGCTGGAGATTAGAAATCCTTTACTTTCTCCAGTCTTGTTAAAGTTAAGTGTGTTGCAATAAGGAGGAGAAAGTGAGGACTGCAGATGCTGGAGATCAGAGCTGAAAATGTGTTGCTGGAAAAGCGCAGCAGGTCAGGCAGCATCCAGGGAACAGGAGAATCGACGTTTCGGGCATAAGCCCTTCTTCAGGAATGAGGAAAGTTTGTCCAGCAGGCTAAGATAAAAGGTAGGGAGGAGGGACTTGGGGGAGGGGCGTCGGAAATGTGATAGGTGGAAAGAGGTCAAGGTGAGGGTGATAGGTCAGACTGGGGTGGGGGCGGAGAGGTCAGGAAGAAGATTGCAGGTTAGGAAGGCGGTGCTGAATTCGATGGATTTGACTGAGACAAGGTGGGGGGAGGGGAAATGAGGAAACTGTTGAAATCCGAGTTCATCCCTTGTGGTTGGAGGGTTCCTAGGCGGAAGATAAGGCGCTCTTCCTCCAACCGTCGTGTTGTTATGGTCTGGCGATGGAGGAGTCCAAAGACCTGCATATCCTTGGTGGAGTGGGAGGGGGAGTTGAAGTGTTGAGTCACAGGGTGGTTGGGTTGGTTGGTCCGGGTGTCCCAGAGGTGTTCTCTGAAACGCTCCGCCAGTAGCCGGCCTGTCTCCCCAATATAGAGGAGGCCACATTGGGTGCAGAGGATGCAATAGATGATGTGTGTGGAGGTGCAGGTGAATCTGTGGCGGATAAGAAAGTTTCCTTTGGGGCCTTGGAGGGAGGTGAGGGGGGAGGTGTCGGAAGTGGAGGTTGGGTTAGTGGGGGGTGTGAATCTGACGAGGGAGTCACGGAGGGAGTGGTCTTTACGGAATGCTGATAGGGGAGGGGAGGGAAATATATCCTTGGTGGTGGGGTCCGTTTGGAGGTGGTGGAAATGACGGCGGATGATGCGCTGTGCATGGAGATTGGTGGGGTGGTAGGTGAGGACCAGTGGGGTTCTGTCCTGGTGGCGGTTGGAGGGGCGGGGCTCAAGGGCGGAGGAGCGGGAAGTGGAAGAGATGCGGTGGAGGGCATCGTCGACCATGTCGGGGGGGAAAATGCGGTTTTTGAAGAAGGAGGCCATCTGGGTTGTATTTGTTTGGAACTGGTCCTCCTGGGAGCAGATGCGGCGGAGACGAAGGAATTGGGAGAATGGGATGGCGTTTTTACAGGGGCCAGGGTGAGATGAGGTGTAGTCCAGGTAGCTGTGGGAGTCGGTCGGTTTGTAGTAGATGTCCGTGTTGATTCGGTTGCCTGAGATAGAAATAGAAAGGTCGAGGAAGGGGAGAGAGGAATCTGAGACTGTCCAGGTGAATTTGAGGTCGGGGTGGAAGGTGTTGGTGAAGTGGATGAACTGTTCAACCTCCTCGTGGGAGCACGAGGCGGCACCGATACAGTCATCGATGTAGCGGAGGAAAAGGTGGGGGGTGGGGCCAGTGTAGCTGCGGAAGATGGACTGTTCCACATATCCTATGAAGAGGCAGGCATAGCTGGGGCCCATGCGGGTGCCCATGGCTACTCCTTTCGTTTGGAGGAAGTGGGAGGATTGGAAAGAGAAGTTGTTCAGGGTGAGGACCAGTTCAGTCAGTCAAAGGAGGGTGTCAGTGGAAGGGTACTGGTCGGTACGGCGGGAAAGGAAGAAGCGGAGGGCTTTGAGTCCTTCGTGATGGGGGATGGAGGTGTACAGGGACTGGATGTCCATGGTGAAAATAAGGCATTGGGGACCGGGAAAGCGAAAATCATGGAGCAGGTGGAGGGCATGGGTGGTGTCCCAAACGTAGGTGGGGTTGCAATAAGTATTACTGACAAAACTTGAATTGAATCGCTTTTTTTATTCACTTGTGGGACAAGGACATTGCAGGCTGACCAGCATTTATAGCCCCTTGAGAAGGTGGTGGTGAGCTATTGATTTGAACTGCTGCAGTCCATGTGCTGTTGGTGGACCCACAATGCCGTTAAGGAGGGAATTCCCAGGATTCTGACCCGGCGACAGTGAAGGAATGGCAATATATTTCCAAGTCAGGGCGGTGAGTGATTTGGAGAGGAACTAGCAGTGGTGATATTCCCGTGTGTCTGCGGCCCTTGTCCTTCCAAATGGAAGCAGTTGTGGGTTTGGAAATAGCTAATTTCTGCAATACATCTTGTAGATTGTACGTATTGCTGCTACTGAGCACTGGTGGTGGAGGGGGTGAATGCTTGTGAATGTGGTGGCAGTTTTTTCGTGGATGATGTCAAGCTTCTTGAGTGTTGTTGAAATCCAGACAAGTTGGGAATATTCCATCACATTACTGAATTATGCCTAATAGATGGTGGACAGGCTTTGGGGATCAGGATGTGAATTACTCACTGCAATATTCCTAGCTTCTGACCTACACTTGTAGCCACTGAATTTATAAGGCAAGTCTAGTTACGTTTATGGTCAATGGCAACCCCTAGGATTTTGATGGCGGAGAATTCAGTGATGGTAACACTATTGAATGTCAAGGGCCAGTGGTTAGATTGTCTCTTGTTGAAGATAGTCATTGCCTGACATGTGTGTGATGTGAATGTTACTTGTCAGCCCAATTCTGGATATTGTCCAGATTTTGTTACATTTGAACATCAGTATCTGAGGACTCGCGAATAGTGCTGAACGTAGTGTAATCTTGGGGGAAAATCCCCACTTTGACCTTGTGATGAAGGGAAGGTCATTGATGAAGCAGCTAAGGATGGTTGGGCCTAGGACACTACCCTGAGAAACCCCTGCAGAGATGTCCTGGAGCTGAGATGACTGACCTCCAACAACCACAACCATCTTTCTAGGTGCCAGGTATGATTCCAATCAGAGGAGAATTTGATTAGATTCCCAACAGTGTGGATACAGGCCATTTGGCCCAACAAGTCCACACCGACCCTCCAGAAAGTAACCTACCCAGACCCATTTCCCTCTGACTAATACACCTAACATTATGGGCAATTTAGTCTGGCCAATTCACCTGACCTGCACACCTTTGGATTGTGGGAGGAAACTGGAGCACCCGGAGGAAACCCACACAGACACGGGGAGAATGTACTCCACACAGACAGTGACCTGAGGCTCGAATCGAACCTGGGACCCTGGTGCTGTGAGGCAGCAGGGCTAACCACTGAGCCACCGTGTTGCCCCCAAACCCACTGACTGCTGTTTTGTGAGGGCTCCTTGATGCCAACTCGGTCCAATGTGGCCTTGATGTCCTGAACTGCAGTCAGTCAGGCAAACTGGTCATCTGGGTGCCTTATACATTTTGGGATGATTTGTGGTATAGTGGGACACAATTACCAGGGCGCACTTCCCCAGTAAGTCATGGCACCACACTTTGCTTGTATTTCAGCATCCGAGAAGCAGGCAAAAGCCCTCCATCATTGCTTTACATTGCAACAACAATTTACACTGACGTAGCGCTGCCAATGTAGTAAAGGAGCTGGCACAGGAGGTTAAACAAACAAAACGTGACATTTGAGTGAAATAAGACACTAGTAGAGCCAATCAAAAGCTTGGTTTTAAGAAGCACCTTAAAGGGGGGAGGGGGAAGACAGGTGACAAGGTGTTGGGAGGGAGTTCCAGTTCGTAGGTCGCCAGTAATGCTACAGTGACTAAAATTAGGGATGGTCAAGAGACCTGGAATGGTGAGCCATAAATACATCGAGGGATGTGGGGCTGCAGGAGATTGCAGTCTTTTGTTGCCGATCCCCCACTGACCATGAGAGGGTGCTGGTGAGCCTCCTTCTCAGCCCAATGCAGGCCCTGTGGTAGGAGAACATCTGTACTGCTACTGGGGAGGAAGTTCCACAATTCTGACACGCGTTCCCTCAATTCAGCAAGAGGCTCCTGCAGACCAGAAAGTAGAAAGTGTAACCCCTTCATTCAAGAAGTGAGGTGGCAGAAGACAGGAAACTATAGGCCAGTTGGCTTGACGTCCATGTGGCGAAGGTGTTAGGAAGGATCACAAAGGAATCATAGCTGCACAATTACAAAAACTCAAGCTAGCTGGAAGGATTCAGTGTGGTTTTGTCAAAAGGAAATCACATTTATTCGATTATTGCCATCCTTTAATAAGTGCTGAGGATAAAGAGATTGTGTATACAAATTGCACTTGGATTTCTAGAAGGTATCTGATAAGGTGCTACATCAAAGGTTATAGTAGAAAATAAAAACCCATGGTTTGGGGGGTAAGATTAGCATGGAGAGAAGATTAGCTGCTGGCAGAAAACAGACAGTGAGCATTATTGTTTATTGACCTTTGGAGTAGCACAGTGGCTCAGTGGTTAGCACTGCTGTCTCACAGCACCAGGGACCTGGGTTTGATACTACCCTTGGATAACTGTCTGTGTGGAGTTTGCACATTTCCTCATGACTGCATGGGTTTCCTCCCACAGTCCAAAGATATGCAGTTAGGGTGGATTGGCCATGCTAAATTAGAGTGGCGCAGGAAAGTCAACATTTTGGGCAAAAGCCCTTCATTTCCTGATGAAGGGCTTTTGCCTGCTCCTCGGATGCTGCCTGACCTGCTGTGCTTTTCCAGCACCACTCTAATCTCCAGCATCTGCAGCACCCACTTCTGCCTGGCCATGCTAAATTGCCCATTGTGTCCAGGGATATGCAAGCTATGTGGGTCAGCCTTGGGAAATGCAGGGTTACAGGGATGGAGTGGGTCTGGGTAGGGTGCTCTTTGGAGGGTTAGTATGGATCTGAATGGCCAGTTTCCACCCTGTAGAGATTCTATGACAGATGTGCCAAGCAGAGATCTGTGTAGAGGCCTCAACTTTTTACAACTTACATTAAGTGAGGGAAGTGAACACATGAGGTTCACTAGGTTCACAGGCGACACCAAAAATGGAAGGAAAATATATTGTGTTGGAGACATACAAAAGTTGCAAAGAGACACAGATAGGCCCAAAAACAGAAGTTGCTGGAAAAGCTCAGCAAGTCTGGCCGCATCTGTGAAGAAAAATCAGATTAATGTTTCGGGTCCGGCGACCGTTCCTCAGAATGTTAACTCTGATTTCTCTTCACAGACCTACTGAGCTTTTCCAGCAACCTCTGCTTTCGTTTCTGACTTACAGCGTCCGCAGTTTTTTCGACTTATGCAGATAGGTTGTTTGAGTGGCCAAAATCCCAGCAGATGAAGAATAACATGAGAAAACGTGAAATTGTTCGCTATGGTCAGAAGAACAAAAAAGGCAGTGGATTATTTAAGCAGTGAACAACTGCAGGACTCCAAGGTACAGAGGGAGGTTAAGTTCTGGTGCAAGACTCTCAAAAAGCTAACGTTCAGGTACTGAACGTAATCAAGAAGGCTAAAGAAATGCTACCTTTTATTTAAAGGGGAATTGCGCCTAACACTAAGGATGTTATGCTTTAGTTATACAGGGTATTTGGTGAGACCACATCTTGAATACTGCATCACGTCTGCAACACAAATTCCCAGCTCGGCGAACAGAACCACAACTGCATGCAGTTTTGGTCTCTTACTTATGGAAGAATGTAAATGTACTGGAGGTGGTTCAGAGAAGGTTTACTAGATTGATATCTGGAATGAGAGGTTGTCTTGTGAGAGGAGAAAGATTTTAAAAAGACATGAGGGTCAACCTTGTACACAGAGAGTGGTTCGTGTGGGGAATGAACTTCCTGAGGAAGTGGTGGATGCGGGTATAGTTATTACGTTTAAAAGACGTTTGGAGAAGTACATTGAATAAGAGGGATATGAGACAAGCGCAGGTAGGTGGGACTAGTTTAGTTTGGGAACATGGTTGGCGTGGACTGGTTGGACCGAAGGGTCTACTTCCATGCTGTGTGACACTTTGAGAGGTGTGACAGGCTGCACTTGTTTCCACTGGAGTTTAGAAGATCAAGGGGTGACAAAATCGATGTGAGAATGGTTTGGACAAAGCCGATGTTGAAAGGATGTGTGTCAGTCCTGAACTAAATTAAGGTTGGCCCCTTTCTGGACAAAGATGAGGAAAATTTGTTTATTTCAGGGGGCTGTGCAATTCTGCAACACTCTGTCTCAGAATATGGTGAAGGGGAGGTCAGAAAAGATTTTTAGTTCAGAAGTGGATAGATTCTGGTTAGGCAGGATGATGTGGCACAGCAGACTCGAGGGGCTGAATGGTCTACTTCTGTATTTGGTATTTTTGAGGTGCTCAGAACTCTATTGATCAGTCTCCAACCCTGCAATTCTACCCGACTGTTCACCGCAGTTGACATTTGAAGCGTATTTTTGTACATATTATTTTTAACACCACCTTAATTCAAGCCTAGCATTCTGTTCTATAGAGCAACCGTAATTTTTCTCTTACCAGGTTTGAACATCAAGGGATCATTCTCGAAGAGCTCCAGTGACTTAAAAACACTGTCAAACTTCTCCTTGATATAGAATTCGTTGTAGACAGAATCTGCCTTAATTTGGATGGTTTTGTTGTTTCGCCCTGAGTTTTCAGTACTGTCACTTTCTGATTTTGGCCGTTTGTTGTGATCACCCTCCTTCCTCCGTTTCAATGTCTCCTTCTGCTTCTCTGTGTCTCCTTTTTCTTTACTGTCTTGATCAGAAGCTTTGGACTCCACCTCCTCTTTAACAAGCATCTTGTCCTTTTCTTTTTGCTTCTGCACCTTTTTAATATCCTTCTCGTAATGCCGGATGCCACTCAGATGAGACAGTAACAGTCTGGTAGTTATTGTCACCTATTGCAAGACATGGAGTAGCATTTTTCAGAGATTTTAAACAATCCATGATTATAGTATCTTACGTCCAAGTGCACTTGCTGTTATTATGTTTCTGAATCCACAGATTTTATAAATTTCAATGGACCACCCTTACAATGGAAATTGCCTATGTAAACCTGTCACACTGCGATTGTGGGCAGCACGGTGGCACAGTGGTTAGCACTGCTGCCTAACAGCGCCGGAGACCCGGGTTCAATTCCCGCCTCAGGCGACTGACTGTGTGGAGTTTGCACGTTCTCCCCGTGTCTGTGTGGGTTTCCTCCGGGTGCTCCGGTTTCCTCCCACAGTCCAAAGATGTGCAGGTCAGGTGAATTGGCCATGCTAAATTGCCCGTAGTGTTAGGTAAGGGGTAATGTAGGGGTATGGGTGGGTTGCGGGTCGGTGTGGACTTGTTGGGCCGAAGGGCCTGTTTCCACACTAATGTAATCTAATCTAATCTACACCTCCCAATCTTTGATGGCGCTATTGCATCTCAATTGTGTGTTTCCTGGCTCCTCAGCCTGGACTCCTGCATTCCAAACAACACTACTTTCCAAATTGTCATCAGACTAGCTGTTCAAGAGTAAGTAATATTGAAGTTACGAGAGAAAGACGCATTACATAGAAATATATGAATTAGAAGCAGGAGATGGTTCCACTATTCAAAAAGATTATGGCTAATCTAATCGCTCCACATTCCTGCTACCCCAACAACCTGTCACCCCCTTGTTTATCAAGCATCTATTTACCTCTGCTTTAAAAATAATGAGAAAGACTATTCCAAAGTCTCATGTCCCTCTGGGGAGAAAGGTTTTCCCTCAGCTCTCTCTCAAATGGGTGACCTTTAATTATTAAGCAGTGACCCAGGTTCTAGAAGTGAACTGCTTCTAGATCCGGGTTTTCTAGGTCATCTCCCTCCATTGTGTCAATACCATTATTAACAAACAAGGCCAACCCTCCACCTTTTCTGAGCCTCCTAAATGTTCTGCACCCTTTAATATTTAGGTCCCAATTGAAGTCATCCTGCACTCGTGTCTCTGTAATGGCTGTAATGTCCTATAATGACTTTTGTAACTCCTAATTTTATCTGTTGATTTACTTAGAAATGAACTCTGTCCCTTCTTGCCAAAATTATTTTCCATATTACTGCCTTTCTCTCTTGCCTTGTCTCTACTCTTTGGTTTACCTACAGTTTCCCAAATTTGACCCCTTGACCTGCTACTTTGGTTAATGCCCTTTCCACTTCCCCAGACAGGCTGCTTATTACAATGCTCCACAGCATTGGTTGAGTCATAGACTGTTACAGTCTTCACTTTCACCCATACTGGAGTGTGTGCCCCGTGAACCAGAATCTGTTTCTCCCACACTAGTCTATGAGCCACGCATTTGTTTCCCTAATCTTATTACCCCTATACCAATTTCTCATGGCACAGATAATAACCCAGAGATGATCTTCTTTGAGGTTTTTAATTTGCTGGGTGGCTCCTCAGTTTGACCTCTTGCCCTGCCTGTATTGTTACACAGAGTCATAGAGATGTACAGCATGGAAACAGACCCTTCGGTCCAACACGTCCATGCCGACCAGATAACCCAACCCAATCTAGACCCACCTACCAGCACCCGGCCCATATCCCTCCAAACCCGGAGGGTCGGTGTGCACTTGTTGGGCTGAAGGGCCTTTTTCCACACTGTGTAGGGATTCTAGGATTCTATGAAATTTGGCACAATCCCTACATATGTTCTGTGATTACTCTCACTACACCACAGACTATATCCATGGAGAATGGGATTAGGTCGAAATTAAGAACAAAGTGATGGAGAAACTCTGCAGGTTTGGCAGCTTGTGTGGAGAGAGAACAGAGTGAACATTTTGAGTCCAGGATGACTTCTCTTCATAATATAGCGACGGTCACTTGTGTTCAATTCAAAGTATTAACTCTGTTTCTCTCTATCATCATCAGAAGTTGTTCTGGGCTCAGAATTTTAAGTCTGCTTTCTCTCATAGAGTCATAGAGATGTACAGTAGGGAAACAGACCCTTCTGTCCAACCCGTCCATGCCAACCAGATATCCCAACCCAATCTAGTCCCACCTGCCAGCACCCGGCCCATATCCCTCCAAACCCTTCCTATTCATATACCCATCCAAATGCCTCTTAAATGTCGCAATTGTACCAGCCTCCACCACATCCTCTGGCAGCTCATTCCATACACGTACCACCCTCTGCATGAAAAAGTTGCCCCTTAGATCTCTTTTATATCTTTCCCCTCTCACCCTAAACCTATGCCCTCAAGTTCTGGACTCCCCGATCCCAGGGAAAGGACTTTGTCTATTTATCCTATCCATGCCCCTCATAATTTTGTAAACCTCTATAAGGTCACCCCTCAGCCTCTGCTCCAGGGAAAACAGCCCCAGCCTGTTCAGCCTCTCCCTACAGCTCAAATCCTCCAACCCTGGCAACGTCCTTGTAAATCTTTTCTGAACCCTTTCAAGTTTCACAACATCTTTCCGATAGGAAGGAGACCAGAATTGCATGCAATATTCCAACAGTGGCCTAACCAATATCCTGTACAGCCACAACATGACCTCCCAACTCCTATACTCAATACTCTGACCAATAAAGGAAAGCATACCAAACGCCTTCTTCACTATTCTATCTATGTGCGACTCCACTTTCAAGGAGCTATGAACCTGCACTCCAAGGTCTCTTTGTTCAGCAACACTCCCTAGGACCTTACCATTAAGTGTATAAGTCCTGCTAAGATTTGCTTTCCCAAAATGCAGCACCTCACATGTATCCGAATTAAACTCCATCTGCCACTTCTCAGCCCATTGGCCCATCTGGTCCAGATCCTGTTGTAATCTGAGATAACCCTCTTCGCTGTCCACTACACCTCCAATTTTGGTGTCATCTGCAAACTTACTAATTGTACCTCTTATGCTCGCGTTCAAATCATTTATGTAAATGACAAAAAGTAGAGGGCCCAGCACCGATCCTTGTGGCACTCCACTGGTCACAGGCCTCCAGTCTGAAAAACAACCCTCCACCAACACCCTCTGTCTTCTACTTTTGAGCCAGTTCTGTATCCAAATGGCTAGTTCTCCCTGTATTCCAAGAGATCTAACCTTGCTAATCAGTCTCCCATGGGGAACCTTGTGGAACGCCTTACTGAAGTCCATATAGATCACATCTACTGCTCTGCCCTCATCAATCTTCTTTGTTACTTCTTCAAAAAAAGTCAATCAAGTTTGTGAGACATGATTTCCCACGCACATGAACTTCAATGACTGGACCTTCCCCCTTCCACTGCAAGTTCCTCTCCATACCTGGCCCTGGGTAGATGTACCAAACCCCGACAACAAGAGGGCAACACACCCTTCTGGACTCTCACTTTTTGCTGCACAGATTAAGTTACATTTTCACATCGTGATGTAATTATCACGGCTTGGCACAGCAACTGCTCTGCCCAGGACCGTAAGAAACTGTAGAGAGTTGTGAACACAGCCCAGTCCATCGCACAAACCAACCTTTCATCCATTGACTCCATCTGCACTTCCCACTGCCTCAGGAAGGCAGCCAACATTAAAAAAGACTCCTCCCACCCCGGTTATAATCTCTTCCAACCTTGTCCGTCAGGCAGAAGATACAAAAGGTTAAACACACGCACCAACAGATTCAAGTACAGCTTCTTCCCTGTGGTTATTAGACTGCTGAATGGGTCTCCCAAATTTCAAAGCTAAGGTTGATCTTGCTCTCTATGCACCTTCTCTGCAGCCATAACACTGTATTCCTCGCTCTGTTCTATTACCCTAATGTACTTTGTATGGTATGATTGGCCTGTACTGCACACAAAACTTTTCACTGTACCCAGGTACATGTGACAATAATAAATCAAATTTAAAAAAATTATCACATGTTCTTGAACACCACTTCACCATGAAATTATATATGACATTGCTTCTTCCAAAGCAATCACACAAGAGAGAAATAACATCAGTTCTGACTCAGCTGATAGTCTCTCACCCGAGTCAAAGGGCGTGGCTTCAACTTCCACATCAAACACTTGAGGAGAAAATCGAGATCGATATTTCAGTGCAGTGGTAAGGCAATGCTGCATGGTGGGAGGTATTGTTATTAAGGCCATGGGGGACGTAAAAGGCCATTGGAACTATTTAGAAGAAAAAGTGAATATCGATCCCTTCACAAACTTCACTGAAATAGTGATTATCTGGTCATTACCTTATTTCTATTTGCGGGAGCTGACTGTATGAAAATTGGTTGTCCACGTCTCCTACATTACAAAAGAATCACTTTGGGTTGTCCTAATGATATGAATGGTGCTACAGAAATGCAAGTCCTTCCCTCTGTTGTATCAAAGATGAGACCCATAATGTCCTAATTTTGTAAGGAAGAGAAACAGAAGTCCTGCAAGGAGGCTTCGAGGTGGACTGAGTGGGTAAGCACATGGAGTACAATGTGACAAATTGTGAGGTTATACATTTCAGTATGAAAAACAGAGGGATGAGTATTTAAATGGTGATTTATTGGGAAGTGTGGATGTACAAAGGGATCTGTACACCTTGTATACCAGTCAATGAAAGTAGACATGCAGGTGCAGTAAGCAATTAGGAAGGTACGTGCTACATTGGCCTTCATGGCTAAAGAATGAGAGTTCAGAAGTAAAAATGTCTATTGATGTGATATAGGACCTTGGCGAGACTACATTGGAATACTGTGGACAATTTTTGTCTCCCTACCTAAGAAAGGATATACAGGGAGTGCAGTGGAGATTCACTAGACTGATACCTGAGATGGACTGTCCAGCGAGGAGAGATTGGTTCACCTTGGGCCTGTACTCACTCAAGTTTCACAGGATAAGAGGGATCTAATTGAAATGTATAAAATTCCAACAGAGGCTGGACAGACTAGATGCAGGGAGGATGTTTCCTCTGGCTGGGGAGTCTAGAACTAGGGGAGACAGTCTCAGTATTTGGGGTAGACCATTTAGGACTGAGATGAGGAGAACGTTCTTCACTCAAAGGTTAATGAAGCTGTGAAATTCTCTACCACACGACATGGTCACTGAAAATATTAAAGGAAGAAACTGATACGTTTTTAGATATTAAAGGCATCAAGGGGTATCAGGAAAAGCAGGAATATGGTATTGAGATAGAGGCTCAGCCATGATCATAATGAAAGGCAGAGCTGGATTGATGGGCCAAATGGCCTACTCCTGCTCCTACTGTCCAAGTTTCTATGTTTAACATAGTACAGCATCCCAAAGTGCTTCATAACAGCATAGTCGAGCAGAGTCCGATACCGAGGTCCCTGGGCAGGTGACTGAACGTTTCTCATGAGGACGCCTCGTAAAGATCAAAGAGGTGGAGAGGTTTACACAGCTCAGTGAGCAGACCCTATTGCTGGCAGAGAAATGATTAAAATCAAAAATGCACGAGAAACCAGAATCAGAGATCTTGGAGGGTTTTGGGGCTGGAGGACATTTCAAAGATAGAAAGGACCAAGAAGTTCAAAAACAAGGGTGAGAAATCTAAACGTAAATTTCTGAGGTGGGAGCTTACGGCAGTCAATGCAAGCACGGGGGGTGGGGGGGATGGATGTGGGTGCATTAATTTAAGGGCAGTAGTATTGCAATGAGCTAAAGTGGATACCGCCTTTTCAGCTGTGATCCCTTGTCCCGAAGGGATCTATGAAAACTTTCAGATCTCTGTATTCTTGTCTGCAATGGCCAGTATGCAATCTCTGCTGCTGCCTTCCTGTAGGACAGTGACACTGAATTTCCAAGCTTGTCCAGGGGCCCCCTGGGGTCATGGGTATTTTTAGCACATGCCTGGGAACATGTTGGGGAATTTCTGGAATGCATCAAGACTTTGTAAAGCGAAGTCAGCCTAGACTATGCATGTGGTTAGACCCTAACCTCTTCCTACTCAAACTGCCTCCTCCCTATGTATTTACCTCCTCCCATCTTGGCTGAAAAATGTGTTGCTGGAAAAGCGCAGCAGGTCAGGCAGCATCCAAGGAGCAGGAGAATCGACGTTTCGGGCATAAGCCTTTCTTCAGGAATGAGGAAGGTGTGCCAAGCAGGCTAAGATAAAAGATAGGGAGGAGGGACTTGGGGGAGGGGCGTTGGGAATGCGATAGGTGGAAGGAGATTAAGGTGAGGGTGATAGGCCGGAGAGGGGGTGTGGGCGGAGAGGTCGGGAAGAAGATTGCAGGTCATGAAGGTGGTGCTGAGTTCGAGGGCTGGGACTGAGATAAGGTAGGGGGAGGGGAAATGAGGAAGCTGGAGAAATCTGCATTCATCCCTTGTGGTTGGAGGGTTCCTAGGCTGAAGATGAGGCGCTCTTCCTCCAGGCGTCGTGTTGCTATAGTCTGGCGATGGAGGAGGCCAAGGACCTGCATATCCTTGGCGGAGTGGGAGGGGGAGTTAAAGTGTTCAGCCACCAGGCAGTTGGGTTGGTTGGTGCGGGTGTCCCAGAGGTGTTCTCTGAAACGTTCCGCAAATAGGCGGCCTGTCTCCCCAAAGTAGAAGAGGCCACATCGGGTACAGCGGATGCAGTAAATGATGTGTGTGGAGGTGCAGGTGAATTTGTGATGGATATGGAAGGATCCCTTGGGGCCTTGGAGGGAAGTGGGGGGGGAGGTGTGGGCGCAAGTTTTGCATTTCTTGCGGTTGCAGGGAAAGGTGCCAGGAGTGGAGGTTGGGTTGGTGGGGGGTGTGGACCTGACGAGGGAGCCGTGGACGGAGTGGTCTTTCCGGAACGCTGATAGGGGAGGGGAGGGAAATATTTCCTTGGTGGTGGGGTCCGTTTGGAGGTAGCGGAAATGACAAAGGATGATACGATGTATCTGGAGGTTGGTGGGGTGGTAGGTGAGGACCAGTGGCGTTCTGTCCTGGTGGCGATTGGAGGGGCGGGGCTCAAGGGCAGACGAGCGGGAAGTGGAGGAGATGCAATGGAGGGCATCGTCGATCATGTCTGAGGGGAATTTGCGGTCTTTGAAGAAGGAGGCCATCTGGGTTGTTCGGTATTGGAATTGGTCCTCCTGGGAGCAGATGTGGCGGAGGCAACGGAATTGGGAATATGGGGTGGCGTTTTTACAGGGGGCAGAGTGGGAGGAGGTGTAATCTAGGTAGCTGTGGGAGTCGGTCGGTTTATAGTAAATGTCCGTTGTTGAGTCGGTCGCCCGAGATAGAAATGGAGAGGTCTAGGAAGGGGAGGGAGAAGTCTGAGACGGTCCAGGTAAATTTGAGGTCGGGGTGGAAGGTGTTAGTAAAGTGGATGAACTGTTCAACCTCCTCGTGGGAGCACGAGGTAGCGCCGATACAGTCATCGATGTAGCGGAGGAAAAAGTGCCAGTGTAGCTGCAGAAGATGGACTCCTCCCATCTTGGTCCTTTATCCCGCCAGCACGCATTCCCTTCTGCACTTCATTGCTATCTCTTCCACACTGTCAAACTACATCTTTATTTCAGGGCTACTCAAACAGCGAGGCGCAACTCAGAGAAAACACAGAGTCATAAAGCTCACGGCTCCCATGGAATTCCGACCAAGTATCAGCAGGGTAAATGCTCCCTGTCATGGGATAGTCTAGGACCAAGTGGCATTGTCTCAGAATAAAGAGGCACCAAGTTAGAATGCAGAACAGTACAGCAGAGTACAGGCCCTTTGACCCTCGGTGTTGCGTTGATCTTTTATCCTGCAAACCATAACCACCTGCCTGCGCTTGGTCCATATTCCTCTAAACATTTCCTATTCATGTACTTATCCAAATGTCTTTTAAACATCGTACCCATACCTACCAATTCCTCAACAAGTTCAATCCACACACAAAGCATCCTCTGTGTAAAAAAATTGCCTCACGTGTCTTTTTAAATCTTTCTCCTCTCACTTTAAAAATATGAACAAACTGACTGGGTGCAGGGTGTACACACGGCTGAATCACATGGCACTGAAGTCTCTGTACTCGAGCGCAGACGTTTGAAGAACTCCATCTTCAGATTGTCACAGACCTGGAGGGAACAGTCTTTTCGGAATGACAAAACAGCCCCCCCGCCCTCTCCCCCTCCCCTGTCCTCACCTTCCACCCCACTAACCTCCGCATACAATGCATCATCCTCCGCCACTTCCGCCATTTCCAAATGGAACCCACCACCAGAGATATATTTTCCTCCTCACCCCAATCGACGTTTCAAAAAGATCATTCCATCTGCGACTCCCTCATCAGGTCCACACCCCACTCCTGGCACCTTCCCCTGCCACCACAGGAAGGGAAAAAACTGCTCCCACACCACTCCCCTCACCTCTGTCCAAGGCCCCAAGGATTCCTTCCACATCCGTCAGAAATGTACCTGCACCTCTCCCAATGTTATCTACTGTATCTGTTGCGCCCGGTGTGGTCTCCTCTATATCGGGGAAGCAGGACGCCTTCTAGCGGATCATTTCAGAGAATATCTCTGGGACACCCTCACCCACCAACCCCACCGCCCCATGGCTGAATACTTCAACTCCCCCTCCCACTCCGTCAAGGACATGCAGGTCCTGGGCCTCCTCCACCGCCGAACTGTTACCATCTGACGCCTGGAGGAGGAACGCCTCATATTCCACCTTGGGATCGTCAACCACATGGATAAATGTGGATTTCAACATTTCCTCATTTCCCCTCCCCTCATATTATCCCAGTCACAAGCCTCCAACTTGGCACCGCCCTCCAGACCTGTCCATCACTCCCCCCTCTGACCTATCACCTTCTCTGTCACCTTCATCCACCTATCACTTTCTCAGCTACCAACCCCCCAAAACCTCACCCCCACCCATTTATCTCTCAGCCCTGACCCACAAGCCTCATTTCTGATGAAGGGCTTATGCCCGAAATGTTGATTCTCCTGCTCCTTGGATGCTGCCTGACCTGCTGTGCTTTTCCAGCACCACACTCTCAACTCTGATTTCCAGCATCTGCAGCCCTCACTTTCTCCTTGTCTACATTACAACAGAGACAATGTTTCAAACATATTGTAGAAAGTTCTTACTTTCTCTCTTTCATATTCCTTTTCAGGAAATTCCGGGACGTATTTCTGGACTGGGGCATCAAAATCCAGCTTTCCGGCTTCCCAGAGCTTGGCAACAGCAGTCGCGGTAAGGGATTTGCTGATACTGGCAATACGCATGACTGTCTCCGGATTACACAACACCCGGTTTTCCACATCGGCATATCCCAGGCCTTAAAGCAAGTCAGAATAACAAATGAAAAGAGCTTCTTCAGGAACAGTGCAGACCCAATGACATCAAGCCTTGGGCTGACAATTGACACACAACATTCAAGCGCCAGGTGACGACACAATCTAACAATCTCCCCTTGATCACTGAATCCCCATTATCAACATCCCTGTGGAGATCCAGGTACCATTAACTAGAAACTGAACTGGACCAGACATACAAACACTAAGGCCACAGAAGCAGGTTAGAGGTTGGGAATTCTGCAGTGAGCAACTCCTTTGATTGCTCCCTAGACATGGTAGAGGTCAGAGTATTGAGTACAGGAGTTGGGAGGTCACGTTGCGGTTGTAGAGGACATTGGTAAGGCCACTGTTTGAATATTGCGTGCAATTCTGGTCTCCTTCCTATCGGAAAGATGTTGTGAAACTTGAAAGGGTTCAGAAAAGGTTTACAAGGATGTTGCCAGGGTTGGAGAGTTTGAGCTATAGGGAGAGGCCGAACAGGCTGGGGCTGTTTTCCCTGGAGCGTCAAGAGGCTGAGGGATGACCTTAGAGAGGTTTATAAAATTATGAGGGGCATGGATAGGGTAATTAGGCAAAGTCTTTTCCCTGGGATCAGGGAGTCCAGAACTAGAGGGCATAGGTTTAGGGTGAGAGGGGAAAGATATAAAAGAGACCTAAGGGGCAACTTTTTCACACAGAGGGTGGTATGTGTATGGAATGAGCTGCCAGAGGAAGTGGTGGAGGCTAGTACAATGGCAACATTTAAAAGACTTCTGGATGGGTATAGGAATAGGAAGGGTTTGGAGGGATATGGGCTGGGTGCTGGCAAATGGGACTAGATTGGGTTGGGATATCTGGTCAGCATGGACGGGTTGGACCAAAGGGTCTGTTTCCATGCTGTACATCTCTATGACTCTATGAGGCAGTTGCAGGGTGACCAAGATTGAGGACACAATATTCTGAAAGAGGAGGCAAAAAGAAAGAAGTGCAGTATCATTATTAATAGAGAAAGGTATCAGCGCAGTGTTGAGTAGCAACAGAGATGCAATACAGAATCTAAGGGAAACAATTCACAAGTAGGATTCATCAATAGGACCCCAGTTAGTTATAGAGTCATTGTCTCACTTCAGCACAAAGTATAAACTCGGGAAATAATGGAGGTATGTAAGAAGGGCACTACAATTGTCATGAGTGATTTTAATATTCATATTGACTAGACAAATGAAATAGGTAATGGTAACATGCAAGACAAATTTCTAGAGTGCTTTATGGGATTGTTTCTTAGAGAAATACGTTGTAGAATCCACCCAGGAACAGACTATTTTAGGGGACTAATAAGAGATCGTTTGTTAAGGATCCTTTAGGGGGTTGCGATCACAATTTGCTAGAATTTCAAATTCAGTTTGAAGTAGAGCATCAAATCAGTGTCTTCAACTTAAATAAACGACAATGCAGAGAGGTATGAAGCCAGAGTCGTCTAAAGCAGGCAGGGAAAATAGACTACGGGGATGGAGAGTGGGAGAACAGTGGCAGACACTTAATCAGACATTTCGTCATAGAGTCAGAGAGACATACAGTCATAGAGACAAAGAGAGTCAGAGAGACATAGAGTCATAGAATCATAGTCATAGAGACATAGAGTCATAGTCATAGAGACATACAGAACACAGAGACATAGAGAGTCATAGAGTCATAAAGTCATAGAGTCATACAGTCATAGAGTCATAGAGACATAGAGTCATAGAGTTTTAGTGTCATAGAGACAGAGTCATAGAATCATAGAGACATAGTGTCATAGAGAGAGTCATAGAGACATAGAATCATAGAGACAGTGTCATAGAGTCATAGAGTCAGAGGGACATAGAGTCATAGAGACAGAGTTTTAGTATCATAGAGACATATATAGAATCATGGAGACATAGAGAATCATAGAGTTTTAGTGTCATAGAAACATAGAGTCAGAGAAACGTAGTCATAGAATCATGGAGACAAAGTGTCATAGAGTCATATAGACATAGTCATAGAATCCTAGAGACATAGTGTCATAGAGTCTTATAGTCATAGAGACAGAGTCAGACAGATATAGAGTCATAGAGACATAGAGTTATGGAGTCATGGAGACTAAGAAAGTCATAGACTTTTAGTGTCATAGACATAGAGTCAGAGAGACATAGTGTCGTAGAGTCGGAGAGACATAGAGCCATAGAGTCATACAGACATGGAGTCATGGAGTCATAGAAACATGGAGACATAGTGTCATAGAGACATAGAGAGTCATAGACTTTTAGTGTCATAGAGACATAGAGTCAGAGAGACATAGAGTCATAGAATCATGGAGACATAGTGTCATAGAGTCATAGAGATAGAGTCATAGAAACATAGAGTCAGAGAGACAAAGAGTCCCAGAGTCATAGAGACATAGTCTTAGAATCTGAGAGACATAGTGTCATAGAGCCTTAGAGTCTTAAGAGTCATAGAGACATAGCGACAGAATCATAGAGACATACAGTTAGAGAGACATAGAGTCATAGAGACATTGAGTCATAGGGACAGAATCACAGAGTTATGGAGACATAGAGTCAGAGAGTCATAGAGATGTATAGCAAGAAAACAGACCCTTTGGTACAACGTGTCTATGCCAACCAGATATCCCAACCCAATCTAGTCCCACCTGCCAGCACTTGGCCCGTATCCCTCCAAACCCTTCCTATCCATATACCCAAACAGATGCCTTTGAAATGATGCAATTGTACCAGCCTCCACCACTTCTTCTGGCAGCTCATTCCATACACGTACCATCCTCTGCATGAAAATGTTGCCCCTTAGGTCTCTTTCCCCTCTCACCCCAAACCTATGCCCTCTAGTTCTGGACTCCCCGATCCCAGGAAAAATACTTTGTCTATTCATCCTATCCATGCCCCTCATAATTTTGTAAACATCTATAAGGTCACCCCTCAGCCTCTTGACGCTCCAGGAAAAACAACCCCAGCCTGTTCAGCGTCTTCCTATAGCTCAAATCCTCCAACCCTGGCAACATCCTTGTAAATCTTTTCTGAACCCTTTCAAGTTTCACAACATCCTTCCGATAGGAAGGAGACCAGAATTGCACACAATATTCCAAAAGTGGCCTAACCAAAGCCCTGTACAGCCGCAACATGACCTCCCAATTCCCGTACTCAGTACTCTGACCAATAAAGGAAAGCATACCAAACACCTTCTTCACTATCCTATCTACATTCAAGGAGCTATGAATGAGCACTCCAAGGTATCTTTGTTCAGCAACATTCCCTTGGACCTTACATACTGAATCAGAACAAATTCCTCTCTATCTAAACCCTTAACACTGACCCTCTGAAGAGCATCCCACCCAGACCCACCACTCTACCCTAGCCCTGTATCACCGCCTTTCCCATGGCTAATCCACCTGGCCTGCTCATCCCTGAACACTATGGGCAATTTAGCTTGGCCAATTCACCTAACCTGCACATCTTTGGACTGAAGGAGGAAACCGAAGCATCCAGAGGAAAACCAGCAGGCGTGTGGAGAATGTGCAAACTCCATACAGGCAGTCGCCCGAGGGGGGAATCAAACCAGGATCCTGGCACTAAGAGGCAGCAGTGCTAACCACTGAGCATCAGGGAGCCCAGGCTGACAGATAAGACCACAAATGTCAGAGGTTCTGTTCACTCTGAGAGCTGGCTCTGAGGGAGCTGGATCAGTGTCAAGGACTGTCTATACATAAACAAAGGTGATGGGATACCTGCCTCTGTGGATCTATTTCAATTGCCGCCATGCAACCATCAGGTTGATGTGAAGGATTTCCCACCTCACTTTTGAAAGTAGAGCTGCGGAGATCTGATTTATCCTGGTACACGGTAGTTCCTTATCCAATATAAGTGAAAACAGATAGCTCCTCTTTTGTCATTTTGCCGCTAATGGTGATCAAAATGGCTGCTGGACTTTCCCCATATTACAGAAGCAATTCATAATCTGAGAGACATTTGGTTGTAAAAAGTATTATAAAAACGCAAGCTCTTTATTTAATAAAGGATTATAGGTAACATTATCTAGGTAATAATGGTAAATATAAAGAGGATGTCAAGGTAACTTGGAACCACAAAATGAATACTGTAGTTTCTTTCCCTTTCCATGGTATGTTTTAATCATTCACATTGATTCTCACCCTCTTCACTAGAAACATCTAACCATGATGGTCACAATTAAGGCAATACAAACCTTCCGACCAAACTTCCTTTCCATTCACAGAAACACCGATGACAATCCCAGGGGCTCCCACTTCATCCTACAAGAGAGAATACCCAAAGTCAGCTCTCAGAGAGTCACAGAATCCCTATAGTGCAGATAGAGGCCATTCAGCCCCATTGACTCTACACTGTCCTTCCAAACAATATCCCAGCCAGACCCACCCCTTTCCCCATATTAACCATAGCTAATCCACTTAGTTTACATTGTCTTGGACACTAAGGAACAATTTAGCATGGCCAATATACCTAGTCTGCACATCCTTGGACTGTGGGAGGAAACCGGAGCACACAGAGGAAACCCACACAGACACGGGGAGAATGTGCAAACTCCACACAGACAGTCACTTTGGGTCCCTAGCCTGTGAGGTATCAGTGCTAACAACTGAGCCATCATGCTGCCCATTGGTGAGAGAATGCACACCTCGTTTAGCAGCCACTAACAAGATTGACTAATGTTAAATTTTCCGATATGAAAGATGAGAGTTCATTTTGTCAGTCCAATCTATTACTCAGGCATCCACCTGTTAATGAATCAATTAGATGTTGAAGCTACTTAAACAGTGCGTCAAAAACGCGTGTCATCCACAGAAAAGAACTTCAGAACGGCCTCACAGTAAAAATCACCTCATCTTGAAGCACCGAGTTAGACAGGCCATATGATCCAAGGTTTAACTTGTGACCCACCAGTTGGATCAGTTTCTCAACATCATTCACCCACCATTGCTCTACATTTCTTGCGTTACTTCCAATAAAACAAGTGGTGAGGCAAAATATTTTCTCTCTCGAGGATCATGAATCTTCAGAATTCTCTTCCTGAAAAGGTGGTGGAAGTAAAGTCATTAAGTTTTTTTTTACAGCAGAGGTAGATAGATTCGTGGTAAGCAAGGGGGTGAAAGATTAATGGGGGGTAAGCATGAATCTGAAGTTGAGGTTATAACCAGATCAGCCATGACCTTATTGAATGACAGAGCAGCCTCAAAGGTCCAAACAGCGTCCCCCTGCTGGAACCTATTCATCGTCTCACGTCCACCACTGAATCAAAGAATTTTCAACCTCAACGTCCCAGCTGGCTCCTAGCTGAGGTATCAGTTCCACATTGTCTGCATCGCAAAAACCCACTGACTTTCAGGCCTCACATGCTTGAATTCCCTTCCCATGCCCAGCTTCCCTCAGCCACCTCCAGCTATAAGTCACCTTTCCTTATTTTTATACTCCATTACCTTTGAAATGAAGGCCAACAGGGAACGTGGACTATACAAGGCACTACTTAAACCACACCTGGAATACTGTGAACAGGTTTGAACCCCTTTTCTAAGGAAATACATATTGGCACTGGAAGCAGTCCAGAGAAGGTTCGCTAGGTTGATCCTGGGAGTGGAAGGATTTTCTTATGAGAGAAGATAATGTAGACAGGAGCTCTACTCGTTGGAGTTTAGAAGAATGAGAGGCAATCTTATTGCAACATACAAGATTCTTAGGGAGTCAGGCAGGGTAGATGCAAAGAGGTTATTTCCTCTTGCTGGAGAGTCCAGGACCAGATGACATAATCTCAGTGTGAGGGGCTACCCATTTAAGATAGAAAGGGGACTTCATTTTCCTCACAGAGTGTATTGCATGCATGGAATTCTCTACTGCAGAAGGCTGTCAAGGCTGGGCCATTAACTATATTGAAGGCTGAGAGAGCCAGAGCTTTAATCAGAAAGGGAGTCAAGGGTTTTGGAGAAAAGACAGGAAAGTGGAGAGTATTATCAGGTCATCCATGATGTCACTGAGGGGCAGAGCAGTGTCGATGGGCCAAATGGCCTACTTCTGTTCCTACTTCTTATAGTCTTTCCCAGTATTTCTTTGGCTCAATACTGATTAGATTTCTGTGAAGTGCCCTGGGACATTTTCGTAGGATTATACGTTAGGTGTTGAGGTCACATTTTTGGAGGGATGGGTCTCACTTTTTAAAGAGCCGCCTGATTCTCGCATCATTGAATTATATGTGATTCAGTCACTAGTTTTGCCAGATGACCTGCCTCCATTTTCAAAGATTGAAGGCCCTTAATTCAACAACAACTGCAAGGCAATATACACCAAATTCTGCTCGGTGGATTGGACATTGTTAGGAAACTTTTACTAAGCTTTGAAATATGGCGGTTTCAAGAACAGGTCAAGAGGCTGGAAATTCTGCAATGAGTAACTCACCTCCTGACTCCCGAAAGCCGATCCACCATCTTCAGAATGTGATGGAATACTCCCCACTTGCCTGGATGGTGCAGTTCCAATGACACTCAAGAAACTTGACACCATCCAGGACAAAGGGGCTTGTGTGACTGGCATCACATCCACTCCCTCCACCAGTGAAACAACGTACCAGTGATGTGTACTCACTGCAAATCACCAACGCTCTTTTGATGGAATCTTCCAAACCTGCGACCTCTACCGTCCAGAACTAGGATCCCCATAATGGAAGTTAGGACCCCAAGTGGAGCTGTGAGCTAAAGTTTGTGGCTGTGACTCCTAAGCAAATAATGACTACCATGGAGCTCTGACCAAGTTACAAAGGCCATGTTTACATTCAAACCATATCACAATATCTTCAGTGTCGTTGGGTCACAGTCCTGGAAGTCCCTTCCGAACAGCATTTCAGTCCTACCACTATCTGGACTGAAGCATTTTAAGGAGACAGCACACCAGGACCTTTGCAAAGGACAATTAGGGATGAACAGTAAATGGTAAGAATACATAACCATGTCTGCATCCCATGAATGAATAAAAGTAAAATCCTGCACAATAAAATTAAGGTGCTTGTTTACTCAACATTCAGTGCAACAAAGTGGAAAGATGGCAGGGTTTCATCAAGCTCTGGTCTACTGTTACTCCTCACTCCTGCCACTCCACAGGAGCATTGGCTACAGATCCAACTCAATTGTTAGAATGCTCTTGTAATCAGCCTGAAGCACTGAAAAAGATAGTCAAGATTTTTTAATCACATGCAAATCATCAACTTTTCTGTAGTTTCTGTAGAGCTGTGTGAATTACAAAAGGATGTGTGGTATGGTTAATGTGATTTGAGCAGCTAGAAAGTGTAGAACTATGGTCTGCTGTAAAAGATTGGCTTCAATGCTGCATGCTGGATGTTTAAAGATTTGGTGTCGAGCTGTACGTAATGCTAAACATATTTGGACTGAGTACAAAATGAGCTTGCATTGATATGTAAGATGGGATCGTAAGCCGAAGACTCCAAGTAGATGTCCAAAATTTCCATGGTGTTACTTTGAAGAACAGGCATTCTAAGTCAATATTTATCCCTCAACTAGCATTGCTAGAACATAGTTCATTGCTTCTTTGAGCAGTTGAGTTGTAAGTGCTTGACTATCTTGCTCCATCCAACACAGCAGTGACTGCATTTCAAAACTATTTTGTTGTCTGTAAAGCAATTTGGGAAGGCCAAAGAGGTCTTGGAAAATGCTTGATAAACAAACATACTTTTTCCTAACAGCAATCATAGCTAAGGTCATTGTAACCATCCAGCCTCATTTCTTGATACCCTAACTATCCAGTATTTTACCTTAAAGTAATGAAATTATAAGGGGGAGATGGTGCCATACTAACAATGTCTCTGCAAGAGTAATCCAGAAGCCCAGGGGGGTAAAAACAATGACTGCAGATGCTGGAAACCAGATTCTGGATTAGTGGTGCTGGAAGAGCGCAGCAATTCAGGCAGCATCCGACGAGCAGCAAAATCGACGTTTCAGGTAAAAGCCCTTCATCAGGAATACAGGCAGAGAGCCTGAAGTGTGGAGAGATAAGCTAGAGGAGGGTGGAGGTGGGGAGAAAGTAGCATAGAGTACAATAGGTGAGTGGGGGAGGAGATGAAGGTGATAGGTCAGGGAGGAGAGGGCGGAGTGGATAGGTGGAAAAGGAGCTAGGCAGGTCAGACAAGTCCGGACAGGTCAAGGGGACAGTGCGGGCTGGAAGTTTGAAACTAGGATGAGGTGGGGGAAGGGGAAATGAGGAAGCTGTTGAAGTCCACATTGATGCCCTGGGGTTGAAGTGTTCCGAGGCGGAAGATGAGGCGTTCTTCCTCCAGGCGTCTGGTGGTGAGGGAGCGGCGGTGAAGGAGGCCCAGGACCTCCATGTCCTCGGCAGAGTGGGAGGGGGAGTTGAAATGTTGGGCCACGGGGCGGTTTGGTTGATTGGTGCGGGTGTCTCGGAGATGTTCCCTAAAGCGCTCTGCTAGGAGGCGCCCAGTCTCCACAATGTAGAGGAGACCGCATCGGGAGCAACGGATACAATAAATGATATTAGTGGATGTGCAGGTAAAACTTTGATGGATGTGGAAGGCTCCTTTAGGGCCTTGGATGGAGGTGAGGGAGGAGGCGTGGGCACAGGTTTTACAGTTCCTGCAGTGGCAGGGGAAAGTGCCAGGATGGGAGGGAACTGTAAAACCTCCCTCACCTCTATCCAAGGCCCTAAAGGAGCCTTCCACATCCATCAAAGTTTTACCTGCACATCCACTAATATCATTTATTGTATCCGTTGCTCCCGATGCGGTCTCCTCTACATTGTGGAGACTGGGCGCCTCCTAGCAGAGCGCTTTAGGGAACATCTCCGAGACACCCGCACCAATCAACCAAACCGCCCCGTCGCCCAACATTTCAACTCCCCCTCCCACTCTGCCGAGGATATGGAGGTGCTGGGGCTCCTCCACCGCCGCTCCCTCACCACCAGACGCATGGAAGAAGAACGCCTCATCTTCCGCCTCGGAACACTTCAACCCCAGGGCATCAACGTGGACTTCAACAGCTTCCTCATTTCCCCTTCCCCCACCTCATCCTAGTTTCAAACTTCCAGCCCGCACTGTCCCCTTGACCTGTCCGGACTTGTCCGACCTGCCCAGCTCCTTTTCCACCTATCCACTCCACCCTCTCCTCCCTGACCTATCACCTTCATCTCCTCCCCCACTCACCTATTGTACTCTAGGCTACTCTATCCCCACCCCCACCCTCCTCTAGCTTATCTCTCCACGCTTCAGGCTCTCTGCCTTTATTCCTGATGAAGGGCTTTTGCCCGAAATGTTGATTTTGCTGCTCGCCGGATGCTGCCTGAATTGCTGTGCTCTTCCAGCACCACTGATCCATAATCCAGAAGCCCAGACTAATGCTTTAAAGGACATGGGTTCAAATCCCATCACAACCATTAGCGAAATTTAAATCCAATTAATGAAACTTGGATTGAAAATGGTGGTTGGTTGATTGTGTCGCCATAGTCTTACCAGACGAGAGGGGCTGCTCTGTCATTAGAGAGAGAAGCGACTGGTGGTGATTTAACCTGAGGGCCACCAGACTTTAGGTGAGGGAAGAGGTTGAGAATCAGAGTCCTTCATGGTAACCTCAAACCGGTAATGGGAATTGAACCCATGCTGTTGGCATCACAGTGCTCTGTAAACCAACAATCCAGCCAACTGAGCTAAACCAGTGGTATTCGTGAAGCTAACATTGATTGTTGTAAAAACTTGGTCACTAACATCCTTTAGGGAAGGAAGCTGCTATTCTTAAAAGCAACCTCAAAACCACCATAATGTGGTTGCCTCTTAATTCCCTCTCAAATTAGATTAGATTAGATTAGATTACTTAGTGAGGAAACAGGCCCTTCGGCCCAACAAGTCCACACCGTCCCGCCGAAGCGCACCCACCCAGACCCATTCCCCTACATTTACCCCTGCACCTAACACTGCAGGCAATTTAGCATGGCCAATTCACCTAACCTGCACATTTTTTGGACTGTGGGAGGAAACCGGAGCACCCGAAGGAAACCCACGCAGACACGGGGAGAATGTGCAAACTCCACACAGTCAGTCGCCTGAGGTAAGCCACATAGCTGTGGTCGAGTAAGCCACATAGCTGAAGGAGTGGATTACAAATACTGACCTTACTAATGACTTCCACATCTCATGAAATAAAGGAGAAATAAAGATAAACATTTGGAGTAGTTTGCCAGAATGCATTGAGGCATTATCGAAATTAAACTTTTCACCAGTTGTAATAATATTCTGCTTTCACTTTATCTCTACCACTTCATACTTTAAAACCTTAATGATGCTGTCTCTTAACTAGATGCTATTACAAAATCTCATCTTTCCTCATTCTTTTTACACTTGTAATCCTATTTGGGTTTTCATAATGCACAGGGCATGGCTGCAAAAAACTTGGATGGATGAAATGAAAGGAGTTTTCATGAAGGATGAAGCTATTTGCAACTTCTAATCTATTCTCCTGTTAATCACTGCCGTTTGCTCCCTGTTGACAAAATCACATGGAGAAATTGGAAACACTTGGATTTAAGGAACAGACAGAAATATGCATTGTGAAACACAAAAGCTGAGTGAAAGGAAAAGTGTATTCAATACTAAAAGACATGCTTCCACCACCCTGACACTCTTCACTTCCCATTTCCAGTACTAACTTTACATAATATGAATCTATTACTGATTCTATTTCAATACGGTACACATAGTTTTAATTCAGACGTGTTGGGCAATAAGTGTCGCCGACTAAGCCAGCAATATGCGATGAACAAATATGAAAACGAATAGCGGTGGCCTTTAGAAAAAGCAAAGCGTTTTAAAATCTTCATTAGCTTACAAATGGAAATACAAAAGGCTTTCCTGACTTGATTCCTGCCTAATATTGATGAAATGTAAACCGTGCCCTTTGCACTTTCACCTACATTTCTGCATCTTAATGCTCAGATATTGTTACTGGGGGAAAGAAAGTAGTTGCTCAGCTCACAACTGTACCAAGCGTGGAGCTGCATGAAGATAGACCCCTGCACTATGATGTGGCCAGCGGAGACAATTTCAGGGTCTTAACAGCAGCATGACCTATGGCTGAGTGATGACATTCTTAGCTTAGTCAAAACGGTTGGTTTCGGTTGGGTTGAGTTTGGGCCCCGCCCCAGATAATCTCAATGAGCTGCAGCTCTGAAGCCTGGGTTGACATCTAGAGGGATACTTTTAGCAATGGGTGCTCCATCCAGCAGAGTATGTGAAGTTGTTTAGCCTTGGTTGCAAACCATCTCTGCAGAAGGTGTCCTGAAGATTAGCAAGGTTATATGAACTTGGTGCAGCTCTTCTTTCCTGATAACTCAAGGGTGTTGTGTTCTGCCTCTACTGCAGGTTCTACCAGAAGAATTAATGTAGAACTTGTAAAAGGAATATATTGTACTGATTGTAAAACATCAAAAGTACCTAGTTTTGCTCCATTAATAGCACAGCATAAGTCTTTGTGTGGAATTAATGTCAAATATACCTACATGGTGACTGATACACTTTTTGAACTTATCACAAAATATCACTCCAAATATTGTTTACGATGTGGTTTAATGATGAAATTAGGACGGAAGGTAACATCTGTTACACATTTTAAATGATCAAACTTTACTTTTCTCACACTGTTTTGAATGAAAGGGAATACCTGAAAAGCTAAAATGGTATCGTGTTGCAAACTATTACTGTTTAGACTTCCCTCTGATTGACAAAATTGCGTATGTGCCAAATACTCACAGAAAAAAAAAATTAAAATTAATGACACCAACTAACTTGACGAGATGGCAACCAGCAAAGTTAACTGGAACTTGTGAACTTCATACTTGTGAAGCTGTGTGGCCAAAAGGTGCACCTTCTGGGTTTGAGTTGTGATAGAATTGGGGCACTTTGAACAAAAACAAATCTGTTCTTATAACATGTTCCATCTTACAGACATTCTAAGAACCTTTTGTACATTAATGGGGACACTGTTTGCGCATCATAAATAGTTAAAAGCAAAGGTTAGATGAATTTCCAAAAAATATTCAGGGCATAACATTGTTGTGCCTGATAACAGATTTGACAGTTATTAACAAAATACTCAGATTGCTGTTATCTAATTTAAAGGGTCTTTTAAGCATTGCTCACAAAATTCAAAATAAAATCAGTGTATACACATATGATGTAACCGTGAACGTCCTTATAGAGCACTAACACCACATCTTGTTCACATCCTCAGCGGGTTTGGGAGGAGGCGGAGGAGGGGCTGTTAAGCAAACTGGAGCGTTATAGTCCCTTGCCTTCTTCTCCACTTGATTCAAGAGGCTCTTGTAGCCAGATAGCTCTTGCTCCAGCCCGTTCTTCACCGCCACCAGAGTCTGAAAATCAGTGGTCTGCGCTTCGATCTTCTTATCCAGGGACTTGTTGTACTCCTTGATCCGGCTGATCTCCCGCTCCTTCTCCTGCAGGTGGTTCTTGTGCATCTCGTCCCGCAGCCGCAGGTCAGTCACCATGTTGCGGTAGATCTCGGTCTCCTTCTTGATCTTCTGCAGCGGCACGCTGTTCTCCTCGAACTTGTGGCGGTAGCGCTGCAGCTCCTCCTTGTTGCGGCGGGCCATCTGGTCGTACTCCTGGCGCATGTTGCGCAGGGCCTGCTCCAGGTCCAGGGTGCTGCTCTCCGCCTGGTCCAGGTTCTGCAGGTTGTCCACCTTCTGCTGCCAGTAGATGCGCTCCTGGTCGCGCACCAGCTTGAGCTGAGCCAGCTGGGCCTCCAGCAGCTTGTACTGGCACTGGAGCTTCTCCAGGCCCGCAGTCGCGTCCTCGTAGCTCTTCTTCAGGTGCTGGAAGTCACGGTCGAATTCCCGCTTCAGCTGGCACTCCTTCTCCAGCCTGGCCTTGAGCTTGTCCTTCTCCAGTTTGAGGAGCACCAGCTCGTTCTGGATCTCATCCACTCTGGCTTGGAAATCCTGGTAGTCTTTCTGGTAAGCTTTCTCCACTGCTATGAACTCCTCTTTCTCCAGCTTCTTGAGCTCAGCCAGGAGCTCCTTGTTCTTGCGCTGCAGGTTCAGCACAGTGTTGTTGATGTACTTGGCAAAGCGCTCATTCAGCTCCTTGATCTGCTCCTTGCCCTCCTGCATGCCCTCCTGGAGGTCCTTCTCGGCAACCTCGCAGGCAGCCACCTCATTCTGCCGCTCCTGGCAGGGGGCGGCGGTCGTGCAGGTGGCCGAGCCCGGCGACGAGGTCCTAGAGCAGGAAAACATCCCTGTGTGCACTCAGCCCCCAACCTGAAGCAATAGCACCACGGACCGTTGGAGACAAGGGAGACAGCGACAGGGGGCGGGGCGAGGGGCGCGCGGCCCCGCCTCCCATTCAAACCACGCCCGATACTGGCCCCGCCCCCCCTTCACAACCATGGGCCACGCCCATATTTGACACCCCTCACCGTCCCCGCTTCCCATTCAAGCCGCCCCTCCCACATCATAACCCCGCCCCCCCATTCAACTTCGCCCACGTCAAAGCCCCGCCCCGCTCAAACCGCGCCCAATTTGATCTGATCCTGACCCCGCGGTATTCAAAAGTTGCCAGACGCTGACTCCGCCCACAACAAAAACACCGCCCCACGTCAGCTCAAGCCACGCCCCACGACCCCTACTCAAGCCCCGCCCAGCATTGGCTCCTTTGTTACGACACAGACGCAGGCTCCGCCCACACCCACGTTGCTGCCCCTGAAATACACACGATGCCCCTGGCAAACCCGCCCCGACTCCCTCTCTAGCCAGCATGACAACCCCTCCCCCATACTATCTGCACCCCACCCCAATTCAAACCCTGGGCCACACAAGCCTCTCCATCCCATAATCTCCTCCCCATTCCACCAAACCCTCACTATGCCTTTCCGCACGCCACTTACTCTCCCGTCCATCCCCACTCCATCCCCTTCCCCACTCGCCCACTCCATCCCCTTCCCCACTCGCCCATGTCATCCCCATCCCCACTCCATCCCCTTCCCCACTCGCCCACGCCATCCCCTTCCCCACTCCCCCAAGCCATCCTCTTCCCCACTTGCCCACGTCATCCCCTTCCCCACTCCATCCCCTTCCCCACTCCATCCCCTTCCCCACTCCATCCCCTTCCCCACTCCATCCTCTTCCTCACTCCCCCACGCCATCCTCTTCCCCACTTGCCCACGTCATCCTCTTCCCCACTCCCCCACGCCATCCCCTTCCCCACTCCCCCACGCCATCCCCTTCCCCACTCCCCCACGCCATCCCCTTCCCCACTCCCCCACGCCATCCCCTTCCCCACTCCCCACTCCCCCACGCCATCCCATTCCCCACTCCATCGCTTTCCCCAATCCCCCACGCCATCCCCTTCCCCAACGCTATCCTCTTCACCACTCCCCCACGCCATCCCCTTCCCCACTCCCCCAACGCTATCCTCTTCACCACTCCCCCACGCCATCCCATTCCCCACTCCATCGCTTTCCCCAATCCCCCACGCCATCCCCTTCCCCACTCCCCCACGCTATTCCCATTCCCCCACGCTATCCCCATTCCCCCACGCTATCCCCACGCTATCCCCATTCCCCCACGTGATCCCCTTCCCCACTCCCCCACGCCAACCCCTTCCCCACGCTATTCCCGTACCCCCACGCTATTCCCGTACCCCCACGCTATTCCCGTACCCCCACGCTATCCCCATTCCCCACTCCTCCACGCCATCCCCTTCCCCCACGCCATCCCCATTCCCCCACGCTATCCCCATTCCCCATTCTCCCACGCCATCCCCTTCCCCACTCCCCACTCCCCCACGCCATCCCCTTCCCCACTCCCCCACGCCATCCCCTTCCCCACTCCCCCACGCCATCCCCTTCCCCACACTATCCCTTCCCCACTCCTCCACGCCATCCCCTTCCCCCACGCCATCCCCATTCCCCCATGCTATCCCCTTCCCCACTCTCCCATGCCATCCCCTTCCCCACTCCCCCACGCCATCCCTTTCCCCACACTATTCCTGTTCCCCCACACAATCCCTTCCCCACTCTCCCACGCCATCCCCTTCCCCACGCTCTTCCCATTTCCCCACGCTATTCCCGTTTCCCCACGCTATTCCCGTTCCCCCACGCTACCCGCTTCCCCACTCCCCCATGCCATCCCCTTCCCCACTCCTTCACGCTATCCCCATTCCCCCACGCTATCCGCTTCCCCACACCATCCCCTTCCCCACTCCCCCACGCCATCCACTTCCCCATGCTATTCCAGTTCCCCCACACTATCCCATCCCCACTCCCCCACGCTATCCCCTTCCCCATGCTATTCCCGTTCCCCTGCGCTATCCCCATTCCCCACTCCATCGCTTTCCCCAATCCCCCACGCCAGCCCCTTCCCCACGCTATTCCCATTCCCCCTTGCTATTCCCTTCCCCATTCCCCCAAGCTATCCCCATTCCCCCACGCCATCCCCTTCCCCACTCCATCACACCATCCCCATTCCCCACTCCCCCACGCCATCCCCGTTCCCCCACGCTATTCCCATTCCCCCACGCCGTCCCCTTCCCCACTCCCCCACGCCGTCCCCTTCCCCACTCCCCCACGCCGTCCACTTCCCCACTCCCCCACGCCGTCCACTTCCCCACTCCCCCACGCCGTCCACTTTCCCAATCCCCCATACCATCCCCTTCCCCACTCCCCCACGCCGTCCACTTTCCCAATCCCCCATACCATCCCCTTCCCCACTCCATCCCCTTCCCCACTCCATCCCCTTCCCCACTCCCCCACGCCACCCCCTTCCCCACTCTCCCAAGCCATCTCCTTTCCCACTCCCCCACAGCATCCCCTTCCCCACTCGCCCACGCCATCCCATTCCCCACGCCATCCCCTTCCCCACTCGCCCACGCCATCCCCTTCCCCACTCGCCCACGCCATCCCCTTCCCCACTCCCCCACGCCATCCCCTTCCCCACTCCCCCACGCCATCCCCTTCCCCACTCCATCGCTTTCCCCACTCCCCCACAGCATCCCCTTCCCCACTCGCCCACGCCATCCCCTTCCCCACTCCCAGACGCCATCCCCTTCCCCACTCCCCCACGCCATCCCCTTCCCCACTCGCCCACGCCATCCCCTTCCCCACTCGCCCACGCCATCCCCTTCCCCACTCGCCCACGCCATCCCATTCCCCACTCCATCGCTTTCCCCACTCCCTCACAGCATCCCCTTCCCCACTCGCCCACGCCATCCCCTTCCCCACTCCCCCACGCCATCCCCTTCCCCACGCCATCCCCTTCCCCACTCCCCCACGCCATCCCCTTCCCCACTCCCCCACGCCATCCCCTTCCCCACTCCCCCATGCTATCTCCTTCCCAACCTACTCATTCATCCCCATCAGCTTCCCCCCAACACAGTCAATACCCACATCCACTCCAACTCCTCCCTCACATAATCCCCATGCCCCCACTCAATCCTCTCTGCCCCACTCAAACAACCTGCACTGAAATGTCACAACCTCAAACCCTCTTGACATTCAATCAATTATTTTCTTTCGTCGGGTAGAAATTAGAGTTGACAGATCCTCTTCTGGGCTGCAATTTCCACTCCACAATGGAACTGAACCAATTGTCTAATGCCACTTATTTAACAACATGATATGGTGGCTGTTAAGCGACACTACCCCACTCAGAGAAAACACTCCTGTCATAAAATGATAACATTCAACTCACTGTTATCATGAGAAGTCTGTGTATAAATACAGGTTGTGTCTGCACAATAATAAGGAAGCCTTTCTTTTCCCATTCATGGGAAGTATTTATTGCCCATCCCTAATTGTCCAGAGAGCAGTTAAGAATTAACCACATTCTATAGGTCTGGATGGCAGATTTCCTTTCCTGTAGGACAGATGAGTAGTTGTTAGGCTAGCTTTATTTCCAGAGTCAAAAAGTGTGGCGTTGGAAAAGCACAGCAAGTCAGGCAGCCATCCGAAGAGCAGGAGAGTTGACATTTCAGGCATTAGCCCTTCATCAGGAAGGGGTGGGGGGGGGAAGGTAACTGGGAAGGCAATAGGTAGATGCAGGTGGGGGGTGAATAGAGATAGGTCGGAGGGGAGGGTGGAGTGGATAAGTGAAGGAAGGAAGATGGACAGGTCAAGAGGGTGGTGCCGAGTTGGAGGGTTGGATCTGGGATGAGGTGGGGGGAGGGGAGATAAGGAAACTGGTGAAGCCGATGTTGATGCTGTGTGGTTGGCAGGTCCTAAGGCGGAAAATGAAGCATTTTTCCTCCAGTTATCAGGTAGCTAAGATTCAGTGGTGGAGGAGGCCCAGGACCAGTATGTCCTTGGTGGAGTGGCAGGGGGAGTTGAAGTGTTCGGCCACAGGGTGGTGGGGTTGTTTGGTGTGTGTTTCTCAGAGATGTTCCCTGAAACATTCTGCAAGTTGGTGTCCTGTCTCCCCAGTGTAGAGGAGACCATGTCAACAGCAGCAGACACAGTAGGTGATGTGGGTGGATGTGCAGGAAAGTCTCTGCTGGATGTGAAAAGATCCTTTAGGGCCTTGGATGGAGGTGTGGGGGGAGTTGTGGGCACAGATGTTATACCTTACGGTGGCAAGGGAAGGTACTGGGAGTGGAGGGTGGCTTGGTGGGGGTCATAGACCTAACGAAGGAGTCACAGAGAAAATAGTCTCTGCGGAACGCAGATAGGGGTGGGGAAGGAAATATATCACTGGTGATGGGGTTTAACTGTAGGGGGTGGAATATAATGCGCTGTATTTGGAGGTTAGTGGGGTGGAATATGAAGACAAGGGGTGTTCTGTCCTTGTTGCAGTGGATGGGATGGGGTTCAAGGGCAGAGGTGCGGGAAATGGAAGGGATGTGTTTGAGGGCATTGTTAATCACGTGGGAGGGGAATTTGCAGTCCTTGAAATAGGAGGCCATCTGGGATGTCCTCAAGTGGAATTGCTCCTCCTGGGAACAGATATGGCGGAGGCTGAGGAATTGGGAATAAGGGATTGCATTTTTACATGAGGGGGTGTGGGAGGGGGTGTAATCCAGATAACAGTGGGAGTTGGTGAGTTTGAAACAGATGTCCATGTTGAGTTGGTTGCTGGAGTTGGAGACGGCGAGGTGCAGGAAGGGAAGGGAGCTGTCCGAGATAGTTCAGGTGATCTTAAGGTCGGGGGGAAGGTGTTAATGAAGTTGATGAACTGTTCAACCTCCTCAACAAGGTGGCGCCAATACAATCATCAATGAAGTGAGGGATGGTGCCAGTGTAGCTACGGTAGATGGGTATTCCATGTATCCAACGAAGAGGCAGGCATAGCTGGGGCCCATGCAGGTGCCCATGGCTATCTCTTTGGTTTGAAGGAAGTGGGAGGACTCAAAGAAGAAATTGTTGAGGGTAAGGACCAGTTTAGCCGATCGAATGAGCATGGCAGTGGAAGGGTACTGGTTGGATCGGCCGGAGAGGAAGAAACGGAGGGCTTGGAGACCTTTGCCATGGTGAATGGATGTGTCCATGGTGAAGATGATGCTTTGGGGGCTGGGGAAATGCAAGTCATGGAGGACTTGGGTGGTGTCCCAGATGTATGTGGGGAGTTCCTGGACCAAGGGGGACAGGATAGTGTCAAGATATATGGAGATAAATTCTGTGGGGTAGAAGCAGGCGGAAACGTTGGGTCGACTGAGCAGTCAGATTTGTGAATTTTGGGTAAGAGGTAGAACCGGGCGGTGCGGGGTTGGGAAACTATGAGGTTGGAGGCTGTGGATGGGAGATCTCCTGAGGTGCTGAGGTTATGGATGGTCTGGGATATGATGGTTTGGTGATGGGAGTTGAGGTCGTGGTCAAGGGGACAGTAGGCCATGAGTTGGCGCCTGGCTTCAGCGGTGTAGAGATCAGTGCGCCAAACTACCACAGTGCCCCTCCCTTGTCTTAACGAAGAGGTTGGGATTGGAGCGGAAGGAGTGGAGTCCTGCGCCGTGTGAGGGTGGTCAGTGCACCAACTACTGCGCCCCCTTGTCCGTTGGTTTAATGGTGATTATTTCCAGATGTCAAATCACATCATGTCTCAAGCTGGGAGTTGAACCCGTGATGCTCAGAACATTAGCCTTCTGGATTACCGGAAGTCCCCGAGTTACAAACGAATTCTGTTTTTAAGGCTGTTCATAAGTCAAATTTGTATTTAAGTTGGAACAGATATGCGCAAAGTAGTCTGCCCATTCGTTAGTATGTAACTCAGATTGATTAAAATAATAGGCTTTACAGAGGTTAGTTTTGTTAAGTGCAGGCGTTCATAACCCGGGGACTTCCTGTATAGATAGATAGATAGAATAGAATCCATTTTGTGTGGAAACAGGCCCTTTGGCCCAACAAGTCCACACCGACCCTCTAAAGAGTAACTCATCCAGACCCACTCCCCAACCCTATTATTCTATATTTCCCAATGACTAATGCACCTAACCTACACATCCCTGAACACTAGGCAATTTTGCATGGACAATTCACCTCACCTGCACATCTTTGGATTGTGGGAGGAAATTGTAGAACCCAGTGGAAACCCAGACAGACACAGGGAGAATGTGCAAATTCCACACAGACAGCCGCCCAAGGCAGGAATTGAACCTGGGTCCCTGGTGCTGTGAGGCAGCAGTGCATCCCACCGTGCCTCCCACTGATATTATTACCACACCTCCCCATCTCTGAAGACCTTATGCCACAGCCAGTTATTATTGAATTCTTTTTTGTCAAACTGTTTAAACATGTCCTGATACATGCCTCAGGAACATGGGACAAGTATGCCCGGAGGCATGGTACATTGGTGAAACTGAGCAGAGGCTACGGCAAAGGATGAATGGACACCGCACAACAATCAACAGACAGGAGTGTTCCCTCCCAGTTGGAGAGCACTTCAGTGGTCCAGGACGCTGGACCTTGGACCTTCGGGTGACCATCCTCCAAGGCGGACTTCGGGACAGGTAGCAGCGAAAAGTGGCCAAGTAGAGGCTGATAGCTAAGTTCGGTACCCATAGGGAGGGCCTCAACCGGGACCTTGGGTTCATGTCACACTACAGGTGACCATCATTGCACTATACACACACACACAGACACTCCTACGCACACACACTCTCACACACACACACACACACACAGGCACTCCTATGCACAGACACGCATACAGACACTCACACTCCCACACTCACACTTGCATCCTCTCACAGACTTAGACCACGCACACAGACACAGACACTCACAAATCCCCACCCCAGACACACACACACACACACACATATATACATTTGTGGGGTGAATTTGTACTTGCACAGTTACATTGTACTTTGCTCAAAAACTGCATGAATCCATGTAAGACTCTGTGAACTCACTGTTTAGATTAGAATCAGTCTAAACATTATGGCACAGACAGGGAACACAGGGGGCTAACACCTTCAACATCTTATCTGCGCTGACACCAATTGTTACAGTTAACCTGAGAATATAACTTTTAAAAAAACGTTTTGTGATATACATATGAAAGAAGTGAAACTATCAGGGTCATTCTAACAGATGAGAGATTAAACAAACAATCAAGGTATTTTTCAATGCATAATTTCAATTACATCACACTGTAAACTTTTGCTATAAATTCTATGTCTTACAATTGTGTCCTCCACAACCACCTGATGAAGGAGCGTCGCTCCGAAAGCTAGTGCTTCCAATTAAACCTGTTGGACTATAACCTGGTGTTGTGTGATTTTTAACGTGGGACTTGAACCTTTTGGCCTAGAAGTTGGCCCAGACTATTGCACCACATGAGCCCTTCCACTAGTTATTATAAGTATTTATGTTCAATGGAAACCAAGATGTTTCATATAATACTATGAGCGACACTGCAGAATTAAAGTACCAGCAGATACAGGGGCAAGGAAATGAGGTGGGAAGCAGACAGGATGAGATGGGGAATAAAGGGCATCAGACGATTAACTGAGACTCCGGTCTGTATGAATGTGTGGCAGCTTCATAAGAGATTAAATAAATCTCCACTGATTACCATTTCCCATTGCTGGTTCACTGCTTTACTGTTCATTGGGTCCCACAGCATGATGACAGACCCTTTGGCACAAACTGGTCCATGCTGACCAAAACATCCATCCACGCTAACCCCTTTCCCCTGCACTTGTCCCATATC
>NW_028270180.1:18027560-18067560 GCF_037043375.1 Chiloscyllium plagiosum
GGGGGGGAGCGAGTGGGGGGGGAGAGAGTGGGGGGGGAGAGAGTGGGGGGGGGAGAGAGTGGGGGGGAGAGAGTGGGGGGGGAGAGAGTGGGGGGGGAGAGAGTGGGGGGGGAGAGAGTGGGGGGGGAGAGAGTGGGGGGGGAGAGAGTGGGGGGGGAGAGAGTGGGGGGGGAGAGAGTGGGGGGGGAGAGAGTGGGGGGGGGAGAGAGTGGGGGGGGAGAGAGTGGGGGGGAGAGAGTGGGGGGGGAGAGAGTGGGGGGGAGAGTGGGGAGAGAGTGGGGGGGGAGAGAGTGGGGGGGAGAGAGTGGGGGGGAGAGTGGGGGGGGGCGAGAGTGGGGGGGGAGAGAGTGGGGGGGGAGAGAGTGGGGGGGGAGAGAGTGGGGGGGGAGAGAGTGGGGGGGGAGAGAGTGGGGGGGAGAGAGTGGGGGGGGAGAGAGTGGGGGGGGAGAGAGTGGGGGGGGAGAGAGTGGGGGGGGGAGAGTGGGGGGGGAGAGTGGGGGGGGAGAGAGTGGGGGGGAGTGGGGGGAGGGGGGGAGAGTGGGAGGGGGGGGAGATTGGGGGGGGAGAGTGGGGGGGGAGAGTGGGGGGGGAGAGTGGGGGGGAGAAGTGGGGGGGGAGAGTGGGGGGGGAGAGTGGGGGGGGGAGAGTGGGGGGGGGAGAGTGGGGGGGGGGAGAGTGTGGGGGGGGAGAGTGGGGGGGGAGAGTGGGGGGGGGAGAGTGGGGGGGGGAGAGTGGGGGGGGAGAGTGGGGGGGGGAGTGGGGGGGGGTTGGGGGGAGAGTGGGGGGGGAGAGTGGGGGGGGAGAGTGGGGGGGGAGAGTGGGGGGGGGGAGAGTGGGGGGGGGAGAGTGGGGGGGGGAGAGTGGGGGGGGGAGAGTGGGGGGGGAGAGTGGGGGGGGGAGAGTGGGGGGGGAGAGTGGGGGGGGGAGAGTGGGGGGGGAGAGTGGGGGGGGAGAGTGTGGGGGGGGGAGAGTGGGGGGGGGAGAGTGGGGGGGGGAGTGGGGGGGGAGAGTGGGGGGGGGAGAGTGGGGGGGGAGAGTGGGGGGGGAGAGTGGGGGGGGGAGAGTGGGGGGGGGGGAGAGTGGGGGGGGGGAGAGTGGGGGGGAGAGTGGGGGGGGAGAGTGGGGGGGGAGAGTGGGGGGGGAGAGTGGGGGGGGGAGAGTGGGGGGGAGAGTGGGGGGGGGAGAGTGGGGGGGGAGAGTGGGGGGGGGGAGAGTGGGGGGGGAGAGTGGGGGGGGAGAGTGGGGGGGAGAGTGGGGGGGAGAGTGGGGGGGGAGAGTGGGGGGGGGAGAGTGGGGGGGGAGAGTGGGGGGGGGAGAGTGGGGGGGGAGAGTGTGGGGGGGAGAGTGGGGGGGGAGAGTGGGGGGGGGTGGGGAGAGTGGGGGGGGGAGAGTGGGGGGGGGAGAGTGGGGGGGGAGAGTGGGGGGGGAGAGTGGGGGGGGGAGAGTGGGGGGGGAGAGTGGGGGGGGAGAGTGGGGGGGGGAGAGTGGGGGGGGGGAGAGTGGGGGGGGGAGAGTGGGGGGGGAGAGTGGGGGGGGAGAGTGGGGGGGGAGAGTGGGGGGGAGAGTGGGGGGGGGAGAGTGGGGGGGGAGAGTGGGGGGGGAGAGTGGGGGGGGAGAGGGGGAGAGTGGGGGGGGGAGAGTGGGGGGGGAGAGTGGGGGGGGAGAGTGGGGGGGGAGAGTGGGGGGGGGAGAGTGGGGGGGGAGAGTGGTGGGGGGGAGAGTGGGGGGGGAGAGTGGGGGGGGGAGAGTGGGGGGGGAGAGAGTGGGGGGGGGGAGAGTGGGGGGGGAGAGTGGGGGGGGGAGAGTGGGGGGGGAGAGAGTGGGGGGGAGAGAGTGGGGGGGGAGAGTGGGGGGGGGGAGAGTGGGGGGAGAGTGGGGGGGGAGAGAGTGGGGGGGAGAGAGTGGGGGGGGGAGAGAGTGGGGGGGAGAGAGTGGGGGGGAGAGAGTGGGGGGGAGAGAGTGGGGGGGGAGAGTGGGGGGAGGAGAGTGGGGGGGAGGAGAGTGGGGGGGGAGGAGAGTGGGGGGGAGGAGAGTGGGGGGGGAGGAGAGTGGGGGGGGGAGAGTGGGGGGGAGGAGAGTGGGGGGGAGGAGAGTGGGGGGAGGAGAGAGTGGGGGGAGGAGAGTGGGGGGAGGAGAGTGGGGGGGAGGAGAGTGGGGGGAGGAGAGTGGGGGGGAGGAGAGTGGGGGGAGGAGAGTGGGGGGAGGAGAGTGGGGGGGAGAGTGGGGGGGAGAGTGGGGGGGGGAGAGTGGGGGGGGGAGAGTGGGGGGAGGTGGGGAGAGTGGGGGGGGAGAGTGGGGGGGGAGAGTGGGGGGGGGAGAGTGGGGGGGGAGAGTGGGGGGGGAGAGTGGGGGGGGGAGAGTGGGGGGGGGAGAGTGGGGGGGGAGAGTGGGGGGGGAGAGTGGGGGGGGAGTGTGGGGGGGGGAGAGTGGGGGGGGGGAGTGGGGGGGGGAGAGTGGGGGGGGGAGAGTGGGGGGGGGAGTGGGGGGGGAGAGTGGGGGGGGGAGAGTGGGGGGGGGGAGAGTGGGGGGGGGGAGAGTGGGGGGGGGAGAGTGGGGGGGGGAGAGTGGGGGGGGGAGAGTGGGGGGGGGAGAGGGGGGGGTGGGGGGGGGGGAGAGTGGGGGGGGGAGAGTGGGGGGGGGAGAGTGGGGGGGGGGAGAGTGGGGGGGGGGAGAGTGGGGGGGAGAGTGGGGGGGGAGAGTGGGGGGGAGAGTGGGGGGGGAGAGTGGGGGGGGGAGTGGGGGGGGGAGAGTGGGGGGGGAGAGTGGGGGGGGAGAGTGGGGGGGGAGAGTGGGGGGGGAGAGTGGGGGGGGGAGAGTGGGGGGGGGTGAGAGTGGGGGGGGGTGTGGGGGGGGGGGAGTGGGGGGGGGGGGGGAGTGGGGGGGAGAGTGGGGGGGAGAGTGGGGGGGGGGGGGGTGAGTGGGGGGGGAGAGTGGGGGGGGGGAGAGTGGGGGGGGAGAGTGGGGGGGGGAGTGGGGGGGGGAGAGTGGGGGGGGAGAGTGGGGGGGGAGAGTGGGGGGGAGAGTGGGGGGGGAGAGTGGGGGGGGGGAGAGTGGGGGGAGAGTGGGGGGGAGAGTCGGGGGGAGTCGGGGGGAGAGTCGGGGGGAGAGTGGGGGGGAGAGTGGGGGGGAGAGTGGGGGGGAGAGTGGGGGGGGAGTGGGGGGAGTGGGGGGGGGAGAGTGGGGAGAGTGCGGGGGAGAGTCGGGGGAGAGTCGGGGAGAGTGAGGGAGAGAGAGTGGGGGAGTGGGGGGAGAGGGAGAGTGGGGGGGAGTCGGGGGAGAGTGGGGGGGGAGTCGGGGGAGAGTGGGGGGGGAGTCAGGGGAGAGTGGGGGGGGGAAGTCGGGGGAGAGTGGGGGGGAAGTCGGGGGAGACTTGGGGGGAAGTCGGGGAGTCTGGGGGGGGAAGTCGGGGGAGAAAGTCGGGGGAGAGTGGGGGGGGAAGTCGGGGGAGAGTGGGGGGGGAAGTCGGGGAGAGTGGGGGGGGAAGTCGGGGGAGAGTGGGGGGGGAGTCGGGGGAGAGTGGAATGGGAAGTCGGGGGAGAGTGGAGGGGGAGTCGGGGGAGAGTGGGGGGGGAGTCGGGGGAGAGTGGGGGGAGAGTCGGGGGAGAGTGGGGGGGGGGAGTCGGGGCAGAGTGGGGGGGGAGTCGGGGCAGAGTGGGGGGGGGAGTCGGGGGAGAGTGGGGGGGGGGAGTCGGGGGAGAGTGGGGGGGGGAGTCGGGGGAGAGTGGGGGAGGGTCGGGGGAGAGTGGGGGAGGGTCGGGGGAGAGTGGGGGAGGGTCGGGGGAGAGTGGGGGGGGGGTCGGTGGAGAGTGGGGGGGTCGGGGGAGAGTGGTGGGGGGTCGGGGGAGAGTGGGGGAGGGGGGGGGAGAGTGGGGGGGGGGGAAGTCGGGGGCGAGTGGGGGGGAAGTCGGGGGAGAGTGGGGGGGGGAAGTCGGGGGAGAGTGGGATGGGAAGTCGGGGGAGAGTGGGGGGGTACGTCGGGGGAGAGTGGGGGGGGAAGTCGGGGGAGAGTGGGCGGGGAAGTCGGGGGAGAGTGGTGGGGGAAGTTGGGGGAGAGTGGGGGGGGAGGTCGGGGGAGAGTGGGGGGGGAAGTCGGGGGAGAGTGGGGGGGGAAGTCGGGGAAGAGTGGGGGGGGAGGTCAGGGAAGAGTGGGGGGTGTAGTCGGGGAAGAGTGGGGGGGGAAGTCGGGGGAGAGTGGGGGGAGAAGTCGGGGGAGAGTGCGGGGAGAAGTCAGGGGAGAGTGGGGGGAGAGGTCGGGGGAGAGTGGGGGGAGAAGTCGGGGAGAGTGGGGGGAGAAGTCGGGGAGAGTGGGGGGGAGAGGTCGGGGGAGAGTGGGGGGGAGAAGTCGGGGGAGAGTGGGGGGGAGAAGTCGGGGGGAGAGTGGGGGGGAGAAGTCGGGGAGAGTGGGGGGGAGAAGTCGGGGGAGAGTGGGGGGGAAGTCGGGGGAGAGTGGGGGGGTAGTCGGGGGAGAGTGGGGGGAGAAGTCGGGGGAGAGTGGGGGGAGAAGTCGGGGGAGAGTGGGGGGGAAGTGGGGGGGAAGTCTGGGGAGAGTGGGGGGGAGTCGGGGGGAGAGTGGGGGGGAATCGGGGGAGAGTGGGGGGGGGAGTCGGGGTGAGTGGGGGGGGATCTCGGGGGGCAGTCGGGGGAGAGTGGGGGGGAGAGTGGGGGGAGAGTGGGGGGGAGAGTGGGGGGGAGAGTGGGGGGGGAGAGTGGGGGGGGAGAGTGGGGGGGGGAGAGTGGGGGGGGGAGAGTGGGGGGGGGAGAGTGGGGTGGAGTGGAGGGGTAGTCGGGGGAGAGTGGGGGGGTAGTCGGGGGTGAGTGGGGGGGATAGTCGGGGGAGAGTGGGGGGGTAGTCAGGGGAGAGTGGGGGGGAGAGTGGGGTGGAGTGGAGGGGTAGTCGGGGGGGAGTGGAGGGGGTAGTCGGGGGAGTGGAGGGGGTAGTCAGGGGAGGGTGGGGTGGTAGTCGGGGGGAGAGTGGGGGGGTAGTCGGGGGAGTGGGGGGAGAGTGGGGGGAGGGGGTGGAGGGGGGGGAGAGTGGGGGGAGGGGGGGGGAGAGTGGGGGGGAGAGAGTGGGGGGGAGAGAGGGGGGGAGAGAGTGGGGGGGAGAGAGTGGGGGGGAGAGAGTGGGGGGGAGAGAGTGGGGGGGAGAGAGTGGGGGGGAGAGAGTGGGGGGGAGAGAGTGGGGGGGGGGGAGTGGGGGAGGAGAGTGGGGGGGAGGGTGGGGGTGAGGGTGGGGGTGAGAGTGGGGGGGAGAGTGGGGGGGAGAGTGGGGGGGAGAGTGGGGGGGAGAGTGGGGGGGGAGAGTGGGGGGAGAGTGGGGGGGAGAGTGGGGGGGGGAGAGTGGGGGGGAGAGTGGGGGGGTGAGAGTGGGGGGTGAGAGTGGGGGGTGAGAGTGGGGGGTGAGAGTGGGGGGTGAGAGTGGGGGGTGAGAGTGGGGGGTGAGAGTGGGGGGGTGAGAGTGGGGGGGTGAGAGTGGGGGGTGAGAGTGGGGGGTGAGAGTGGGGGGTGAGAGTGGGGGGAGAGTGGGGGGGAGAGTGGGGGGGAGTCGGGGGAGAGTGGAGGGGGGAAGTGGGGGAGACTGGGGGGGGAGACTGGGGGGGGAGACGGGGGGGGGAGACGGGGGGGGGAGACGGGGGGGGGAGACGGGGGGGGGAGACGGGGGGGGGAGAGACGGGGGGGAGACTGGGGGGGGGGATGTCGGGGGAGACTGGGGGGGGAGGTCGGGGAAGAGTGGGGGGGAAGTCGGGGAAGAGTGGGGGGGGGGAGTCGGGGGAGAGTGGGGGGGGGAGAGAGTGTGGGGGGGAGTCGGGGGAGAGTGGGGGGGAGTCGGGGTGAGTGGGGGGGAGTCGGGGGAGAGTGGGGGGAGAGTGGGGGGGGGGAGTCGGGGGAGAGTGGGGGGAGGAGTCGGGGGAGAGTGGGGGGGAGTCGGGGGAGAGTGGGGTGGGGGGGGAGTCGGGGGAGAGTGGGGGGGGAGTCGGGGGAGAGTGGGGTGGGGGAAGTCGGGGGAGAGTGGGTGGGGGAGTCGGGGGAGAGTGGGGGGGGGGAGTCGGGGGAGTGTGTGTGGGGTGTCGGGGGAGAGTGGGGGGGGAGTCGGGGGAGAGTGGGGGGAGAAGTCGGGGAGAGTGGGGGGAGAAGTCGGGGGAGAGTGGGGGGAGAAGTCGGGGGAGAGTGGGGGGAGAAGTCGGGGGAGAGTGGGGGGAGAAGTCGGGGGAGAAGTCGGGGGAGAGTGGGGGGGAGAAGTCGGGGGAGAGTGGGGGGGAGAAGTCGGGGGAGAGTGCGGGGGAGAAGTCGGGGGAGAGTGGGGGGGGAAGTCGGGGGAGAGTGGGGGGGTAGTCGGGGGAGAGTGGGGGGAGAAGTCGGGGGAGAGTGGGGGGAGAAGTCGGGGGAGAGTGGGGGGAGAAGTCGGGGGAGAGTGGGGGGAGAAGTCGGGGAGAGTGGGGGGGGAAGTCGGGCGAGAGTGGGGGGGGAAGTCGGGGGAGAGTGGGGGGGGAAGTCGGGGGAGAGTGGGGGGGTAGTCGGGGGAGAGTGGGGGGAGAAGTCGGGGGAGAGTGGGGGGAGAAGTCGGGGGAGAGTGGGGGGGGAAGTGGGGGGGAAGTCTGGGGAGAGTGGGGGGGAGTCGGGGGAGAGTGGGGGGGAGTCGGGGAGAGTGGGGGGGGAGTCGGGGGAGAGTGGGGGGGGAGTCGGGGGAGAGTGGGGGGGGAGTCGGGGGAGAGTGGGGGGGGGGAGAGTGGGGGGGGTAGTCGGGGGAGAGTGGGGAGGAGTCGGGGTGAGTGGAGGGGAGTCGGGGGAGAGTGGAGGGGGAGTCGGGGGAGAGTGGGGGGGGAGTCGGGGGAGAGTGGGGGGGGCAGAGTGGGGGCGGGAGTCGGGGGAGAGTGGGGGGGAGTCGGGGTGAGTGGAGGGGAGTCGGGGGAGAGTGGGGGGGGAGTCGGGGGAGAGTGGGGGGGGAGTCGGGGGAGAGTGGGGGGGGAGTCGGGGGAGAGTGGGGGGGGAGTCGGGGGAGAGTGGGGGGGGAGTCGGGGGAGAGTGGGGGGGGAGTCGGGGGAGAGTGGGGGGGGGAGTCGGGGGAGAGTGGGGGGGAGTCGGGGAGAGTGGGGTGGGGGGGAGTCGGGGGAGTGTGGGTGGGGGAGTCGGGGGAGAGTGGGTGGGGGAGTCGGGGGAGAGTGGGGGGGGAGTCGGGGGAGAGTGGGTGGGGGAGTCGGGGGAGAGTGGGGGGGGAGTCGGGGGAGAGTGGGGGGAGAAGTCGGGGGAGAGTGGGGGGAGAAGTCGGGGGAGAGTGGGGGGAGAAGTCGGGGGAGAGTGGGGGGGAGAAGTCGGGGGAAGAGTGGGGGGGAGAAGTCGGGGGAGAGTGGGGGGGAGAAGTCGGGGGAGAGTGGGGGGGAGAAGTCGGGGGAGAGTGGGGGGGAGAAGTCGGGGGGGGGAAGTCGGGGGAGAGTGGCGGGGGAAGTCGGGGGAGAGTGGGGGGGGTAGTCGGGGGAGAGTGGGGGGGGGAGTCGGGGGAGTGTGTGTGGGGGTGTCGGGGGAGAGTGGGGGGGGGAGTCGGGGGAGAGTGGGGGGAGAAGTCGGGGGAGAGTGGGGGGAGAAGTCGGGGGAGAGTGGGGGGAGAAGTCGGGGGAGAGTGGGGGGAGAAGTCGGGGGAGAGTGGGGGGAGAAGTCGGGGGAGAAGTCGGGGGAGAGTGGGGGGGAGAAGTCGGGGGAGAGTGGGGGGGAGAAGTCGGGGGAGAGTGGGGGGGAGAAGTCGGGGGAGAGTGGGGGGGAGAAGTCGGGGGAGAGTGGGGGGGGAAGTCGGGGGAGAGTGGGGGGGTAGTCGGGGGAGAGTGGGGGGAGAAGTCGGGGGAGAGTGGGGGGAGAAGTCGGGGGAGAGTGGGGGGGGAAGTCGGGGGAGAGTGGGGGGGGAAGTCGGGGGAGAGTGGGGGGGGAAGTCGGGGGAGAGTGGGGGGGGAAGTCGGGGGAGAGTGGGGGGGTAGTCGGGGGAGAGTGGGGGGAGAAGTCGGGGGAGAGTGGGGGGAGAAGTCGGGGGAGAGTGGGGGGGGAAGTGGGGGGGAAGTCTGGGGAGAGTGGGGGGGAGTCGGGGGAGAGTGGGGGGGAGTCGGGGAGAGTGGGGGGGGAGTCGGGGGAGAGTGGGGGGGGAGTCGGGGGAGAGTGGGGGGGGGGAGTCGGGGGAGAGTGGGGGGGGGGAGAGTGGGGGGGGTAGTCGGGGGAGAGTGGGGAGGAGTCGGGGTGAGTGGAGGGGAGTCGGGGGAGAGTGGAGGGGGAGTCGGGGGAGAGTGGGGGGGGAGTCGGGGGAGAGTGGGGGGGGCAGAGTGGGGGCGGGAGTCGGGGGAGAGTGGGGGGGAGTCGGGGTGAGTGGAGGGGAGTCGGGGGAGAGTGGGGGGGGAGTCGGGGGAGAGTGGGGGGGGAGTCGGGGGAGAGTGGGGGGGGAGTCGGGGGAGAGTGGGGAGGGGAGTCGGGGGAGAGTGGGGGGGAGTCGGGGAGAGTGGGGTGGGGGGGAGTCGGGGGAGTGTGGGTGGGGGAGTCGGGGGAGAGTGGGTGGGGGAGTTGGGGGAGAGTGGGGGGGGAGTCGGGGGAGAGTGGGTGGGGGAGTCGGGGGAGAGTGGGGGGGGAGTCGGGGGAGAGTGGGGGAGAAGTCGGGGGAGAGTGGGGGGAGAAGTCGGGGGAGAGTGGGGGGAGAAGTCGGGGGAGAGTGGGGGGGAGAAGTCGGGGGAAGAGTGGGGGGGAGAAGTCGGGGGAGAGTGGGGGGGAGAAGTCGGGGGAGAGTGGGGGGGAGAAGTCGGGGGAGAGTGGGGGGGAGAAGTCGGGGGGGGGAAGTCGGGGGAGAGTGGCGGGGGAAGTCGGGGGAGAGTGGGGGGGGTAGTCGGGGGAGAGTGGGGGGAGAAGTGGGGGGGAAGTCTGGGGGAGTCGGGGGAGAGTGGGGGGGAGTCGGGGGAGAGTGGGGTGGGGAGTCGGGGGAGAGTGGGGGGGGGAGTCGGGGTGAGTGGGGGGGGAAGTCGGGGGGGCAGTCGGGGGAGAGTGGGGGGGAGAGTGGGGGGGAGAGTGGGGGGGGAGAGTGGGGGGGGGAGAGTGGGGGGGGGAGAGTGGGGGGGGGAGAGTGGGGTGGAGTGGAGGGGGTAGTCGGGGGAGAGTGGGGGGGGAGTCGGGGGAGAGTGGGGGGGAGTCGGGGGAGAGTGGGGGGGGAGTCGGGGGAGAGTGGGGGGGGAGTCGGGGGAGAGTGGGGGGGGGGAGAGTGGGGGGGGTAGTCGGGGGAGAGTGGGGAGGAGTCGGGGTGAGTGGAGGGGAGTCGGGGGAGAGTGGAGGGGGAGTCGGGGGAGAGTGGGGGGGGAGTCGGGGGAGAGTGGGGGGGGCAGAGTGGGGGCGGGAGTCGGGGGAGAGTGGGGGGGAGTCGGGGTGAGTGGAGGGGAGTCGGGGGAGAGTGGGGGGGGAGTCGGGGGAGAGTGGGGGGGGAGTCGGGGGAGAGTGGGGGGGGAGTCGGGGGAGAGTGGGGGGGGAGTCGGGGGAGAGTGGGGGGGGGAGTCGGGGGAGAGTGGGGGGGAGTCGGGGAGAGTGGGGTGGGGGGGAGTCGGGGGAGTGTGGGTGGGGGAGTCGGGGGAGAGTGGGTGGGGGAGTCGGGGGAGAGTGGGGGGGGGAGTCGGGGGAGAGTGGGTGGGGGAGTCGGGGGAGAGTGGGGGGGGAGTCGGGGGAGAGTGGGGGGAGAAGTCGGGGGAGAGTGGGGGGAGAAGTCGGGGGAGAGTGGGGGGAGAAGTCGGGGGAGAGTGGGGGGGAGAAGTCGGGGGAAGAGTGGGGGGGAGAAGTCGGGGGAGAGTGGGGGGGAGAAGTCGGGGGAGAGTGGGGGGGAGAAGTCGGGGGAGAGTGGGGGGGAGAAGTCGGGGGGGGAAGTCGGGGGAGAGTGGCGGGGGAAGTCGGGGGAGAGTGGGGGGGGTAGTCGGGGGAGAGTGGGGGGGGGAGTCGGGGGAGTGTGTGTGGGGGTGTCGGGGGAGAGTGGGGGGGGGAGTCGGGGGAGAGTGGGGGGAGAAGTCGGGGGAGAGTGGGGGGAGAAGTCGGGGGAGAGTGGGGGGAGAAGTCGGGGGAGAGTGGGGGGAGAAGTCGGGGGAGAGTGGGGGGAGAAGTCGGGGGAGAAGTCGGGGGAGAGTGGGGGGGAGAAGTCGGGGGAGAGTGGGGGGGAGAAGTCGGGGGAGAGTGGGGGGGAGAAGTCGGGGGAGAGTGGGGGGGAGAAGTCGGGGGAGAGTGGGGGGGGAAGTCGGGGGAGAGTGGGGGGGTAGTCGGGGGAGAGTGGGGGGAGAAGTCGGGGGAGAGTGGGGGGAGAAGTCGGGGGAGAGTGGGGGGGGAAGTCGGGGGAGAGTGGGGGGGGAAGTCGGGGGAGAGTGGGGGGGGAAGTCGGGGGAGAGTGGGGGGGGAAGTCGGGGGAGAGTGGGGGGGTAGTCGGGGGAGAGTGGGGGGAGAAGTCGGGGGAGAGTGGGGGGAGAAGTCGGGGGAGAGTGGGGGGGGAAGTGGGGGGGAAGTCTGGGGAGAGTGGGGGGGAGTCGGGGGAGAGTGGGGGGGAGTCGGGGAGAGTGGGGGGGGAGTCGGGGGAGAGTGGGGGGGGAGTCGGGGGAGAGTGGGGGGGGGAGTCGGGGGAGAGTGGGGGGGGGGAGAGTGGGGGGGGTAGTCGGGGGAGAGTGGGGAGGAGTCGGGGTGAGTGGAGGGGAGTCGGGGGAGAGTGGAGGGGGAGTCGGGGGAGAGTGGGGGGGGAGTCGGGGGAGAGTGGGGGGGGCAGAGTGGGGGCGGGAGTCGGGGGAGAGTGGGGGGGAGTCGGGGTGAGTGGAGGGGAGTCGGGGGAGAGTGGGGGGGGAGTCGGGGGAGAGTGGGGGGGGAGTCGGGGGAGAGTGGGGGGGGAGTCGGGGGAGAGTGGGGAGGGGAGTCGGGGGAGAGTGGGGGGGAGTCGGGGAGAGTGGGGTGGGGGGGAGTCGGGGGAGTGTGGGTGGGGGAGTCGGGGGAGAGTGGGTGGGGGAGTCGGGGGAGAGTGGGGGGGGAGTCGGGGGAGAGTGGGTGGGGGAGTCGGGGGAGAGTGGGGGGGGAGTCGGGGGAGAGTGGGGGGAGAAGTCGGGGGAGAGTGGGGGGAGAAGTCGGGGGAGAGTGGGGGGAGAAGTCGGGGGAGAGTGGGGGGGAGAAGTCGGGGGAAGAGTGGGGGGGAGAAGTCGGGGGAGAGTGGGGGGGAGAAGTCGGGGGAGAGTGGGGGGGAGAAGTCGGGGGAGAGTGGGGGGGAGAAGTCGGGGGGGGGAAGTCGGGGGAGAGTGGCGGGGGAAGTCGGGGGAGAGTGGGGGGGGTAGTCGGGGGAGAGTGGGGGGAGAAGTGGGGGGGAAGTCTGGGGGAGTCGGGGGAGAGTGGGGGGGAGTCGGGGGAGAGTGGGGTGGGGAGTCGGGGGAGAGTGGGGGGGGGAGTCGGGGTGAGTGGGGGGGGAAGTCGGGGGGGCAGTCGGGGGAGAGTGGGGGGGAGAGTGGGGGGGGAGAGTGGGGGGGGAGAGTGGGGGGGGAGAGTGGGGGGGGGAGAGTGGGGGGGGGAGAGTGGGGTGGAGTGGAGGGGGTAGTCGGGGGAGAGTGGGGGGGGTAGTCGGGGGTGAGTGGGGGGGATAGTCGGGGAGAGTGGGAGGGTAGTCAGGGGAGAGTGGGGGGGAGAGTGGGGTGGAGTGGAGGGGGTAGTCGGAGGGGAGTGGAGGGGGTAGTCGGGGGAGTGGAGGGGGTAGTCGGGGGAGGGTGGGGTGGTAGTCGGGGGAGAGTGGGAGGGTAGTCGGGGGGAGTGGGAGGGTAGTCGGGGGGAGTGGGGGGAGAGTGGGGGGATGGGGGGGAGGGGGGGGAGATTGGGGGGAGGGGGGGAGAGTGGGGGGGAGAGTGGGGGGGAGAGTGGGGGGGAGAGTGGGGGGGAGAGTGTGGGGGGAGAGTGGGGGGGGAGAGTGGGGGGGGAGAGTGGGGGGGGAGAGTGGGGGGGGAGAGTGGGGGGGGAGAGTGGGGGGGAGAGTGGGGGGGGAGAGTGGGGGGGAGAGTGGGGGGGAGAGTGGGGGGGGAGAGTGGGGGGGGAGAGTGGGGGGGGGGAGAGTGGGGGGGGGGAGAGTGGGGGGGAGAGTGGGGGGGGGAGAGTGGGGGGGGAGAGTGGGGGCGAGAGTGGAGGGGGGAAGTGGGGGGGGGAAGTGGGGGGGGAGACTGGGGGGGGAGACTGGGGGGGGAAGACTGGGGGGGGAAGACTGGGGGGGGGAGACTGGGGGGGGGAGAGACTGGGGGGGGGAAGTCGGGGGAGACTGGGGGGGGAAGTCGGGGAAGAGTGGGGGGTAAGTCGGGGGAGAGTGGGGGGGAGAGTGGGGGGGGGAGTCGGGGGAGAGTGGGGGGGAGAGTGGGGGGGGGAGTTGGGGGAGAGTGGGGGGGAGTCGGGGGAGAGTGGGGGGGGGAGTCGGGGGAGAGTGGGGGGGGGAGTCGGGGGAGAGTGGGGGGGGGAGTCGGGGGAGAGTGGGGGGGGGAGTCGGGGGAGAGTGGGGTGGGGGGGAGTCGGGGGAGAGTGGGGTGGGGGGGGGAGTCGGGGGAGAGTGGGGTGGGGGGGAGTCGGGGGAGAGTGGGGTGGGGGGGAGTCGGGGGAGAGTGGGGGGGGAGTGGGGGGAGGGGGAGTCGGGGGAGAGTGGGGGGGGGGAGTCGGGGGAGAGTGGGGGGGGGGAGTCGGGGGAGGGGGGGGGGAGTCGGGGGAGGGGGGGGGGGGAGTCGGGGGAGAGTGGGGGGGGTCGGGGGAGAGGGGGGGGGGGTTCCTGTGGGAAAGTGGGGGTGTGTATTGTAGGGACCCTGACCCCAGCCCCGACCCCAGCCCCAGCCCCTCACCTTCACTCTCTGCAGCAGGTCTCTCCCTCGCTGTTTGGCCTCGCCCAGGGCTCCCCTCACGTCCTCTCCGTCCGCCTCCGACTGACACTCGGACTGCGGCCCCCACAGTCGGGCCCCGAGGCCCAACCCGAGACCGAGGGAGAGACCGAGGCCTAGTCCGCAGGCCCGCGCCCGGCCCCAGCTCCAACCGCGGCTCCGGGAGTGCGGCCCCGCGGCCCGGCCGCCGCTGCCTGTGAAGGCCCGGCCGCCCAGGGGCTTCCACAAGCGGCAGAGGCAGCGGGACATTGTCCGGTGGCGGCTCCGGGAATGAGCAGCTTGTTCTGGGGGAGAGAGGGAGGGTCAGGGCGGGAGGAGCTTCCAGAGCCAAGAGGCTCTCCAAGAAACTACCATTAATCAGGAAAAGTAAGGCTGGGGGGGGGGGGGGGGGGGGTGGAAATAAACATCCTCAAGAGAAAAGGGTCGACAGACATTCTGTCTGTTTGAACGTTTCATGTCGGTCAAGTTGGATAGCGTTTAAAAACAAATAATCAATTAACCCAGGGCCAGACTGACCCCAGACTGGGCCACGCTGACCCCTGACTGGGACACGCTGACCCCTGACTGGACAACACTGACCCCTGGCTGGGCCACACTGACCCCTGGCTGGGCCAAACTGACCCCTGACTGGGCAATACTGACACCTGACTGGGCAACACTGACCCCTGGCTGGGCAACACTGACCCCTGACTGGGCCACACTGACCCCTGGCTGGGCCACACTGACCCCTGGCTGGGCCAAACTGACCCCTGACTGGGCAATACTGACACCTGACTGGGCAACACTGACCCCTGGCTGGGCAACACTGACCCCTGACTGGGCCACACTGACCCCTGGCTGGGCCACACTGACCCCTGACTGGCCAACGCTGACCCCTGACTGGGCCACGCTGAACCCTGGCTGGGCCACGCTGACCCCTGGCTGGGCCACACTGACCCCTGACTGGTCCACACTGACCCCTGACTGGGCCAGGCTGACCCCTGACTGGCCAACGCTGACCCCTGACTGGGCCAGACTGACCCCTGACTGGGCAACACTGACCCCTGACTGGGCAACACTGACCCCTGACTGGGCCAGACTGACCCCTGACTGGGCAACTCTGATCCCTGACTGGGCCACGCTGACCACTGACTGGGCCAGGCTGACCCCTGACTGGGCAACGCTGACACCTGACTGGGCCACGCTGACCCCTGACTGGACAACACTGACCCCTGGCTGGGCAACACTGACCCCTGGCTGGGCCATGCTGACTCCTGGCTGGGCAACATTGACCCCTGACTGGGCCACGCTGACCCCTGACTGGGCAACACTGACATCCTGACTGGGCAATGCTGACCCCTGACTGGGCAACACTGACCCCTGACTGGGCCACGCTGACCCCTGGCTGGGCCAGACTGACCCCTGATTGGGCCACGCTGACCCCTGACTGGGCCACGCTGGCCCCTGACTGGGCAATACTGACACCTGACTGGGCAATACTGACACCTGACTGGGCAACACTGACCCCTGGCTGGGCAACACTGACCCCTGACTGGGCCACGCTGACCCCTGACTGGGCAACACTGACCCCTGACTGCGCCAGACTGACCCCTGACTGAGCAACGCTGACTCCTGACTGGGCAACACTGACCCCTGACTGGGCCACGCTGACCCCCGACTGGGCCACGCTGACCCCTGGCTGGTCAAAGCTGACCCCTGACTGTGCAACACTGACGCCTGACTGGGCCATGCTGACCCCTGACTGGGCAACACTGACCCCTGACTGGGCCATGCTGACCCCTGACTGGGCAACACTGACCCCTGACTGGGCTACGCTGACCCCTGACTGGGCAACACTGACCCCTGGCTGGGCAACGCTGACCCCTGACTTGGCAACGCTGACCCTGGCTGGGCAACACTGACCCCTGACTGGGCAACACTGACCCCTGACTGGGCCACGCTGACCCCTGACTGGGCAACACTGACCACTGACTGGGCCACACTGACCCCTGACTGGGCCACGCTGACCCCTAACTGGGCAACACTGACCCCTGACTGGGCTACGCTGACCCCTGACTGGGCCACGCTGACCCCTGACTGGGCCACACCGACCCCTGACTGGGCCATGCTGACCCCTGACTAGGCCACACTGACCCCTGACTGAGCAACACTGACCCCTGACTGGGCCATGCTGACCCCTGACTGGGCCATGCTGACCCCTGACTAGGCCACACTGACCCCTGACTGAGCAACACTGACCCCTGACTGGGCCATGCTGACCCCTGACTTGGCTACGCTGACCCCTGGCTGGGCCACACTGACCCCTGACTGGGCCACGGTGACCCCTGACTGGGCCACGCTGACCCCTGACTGGGCTACGCTGACCCCTGGCTGGGCAACGCTGACCGCTGGCTGGGCCACACTGACCCCTGACTGGGCAAGACTGACCCCTGGCTGTGCAACACTGATCCCTGACTGGGCCCCGCTGACCCCTGACTGGGCCACGCTGACCCCTGGCTGGGCAACACTGACCCCTGACTGGGCTACGCTGACCCCTGACTGGGCCACACTGACCCCTGACTGGGCAACACTGATCCCTGACTGGGCCATATTAACCCCGACTGGGCTGTACTGACCCCTGACTGGGCCACGCTGACGCCTGGCTGGGCAACACTGACCCCTGACTGGGCAACACTGACCCCTGACTGGGCCACGCTGACCCCTGACTGGGCAACACTGACCCCTGACTGGGCTACGCTGACCCCTGACTGGGCCACGCTGACCCCTGACTGGGCCACACTGACCCCTGACTGGGCCATGCTGACCCCTGACTAGGCCACACTGACCCCTGACTGGGCAACACTGACCCCTGACTGGGCCACGCTGACCCCTGACTGGGCCACACTGACCCCTGACTGGGCCACGCTGACCCCTGACTGGGCCACACTGACCCCTGACTGGGCTACGCTGACCCCTGGCTGGGCAACGCTGACCCCTGGCTGGGCCACACTGACCCCTGACTGGGCTACGCTGACCCCTGGCTGTGCAACACTGATCCCTGACTGGGCCCCGCTGACCCCTGACTGGGCCACGTTGACCCCTGGCTGGGCAACACTGACCCCTGTCTGGGCAACACTGATCCCTGACTGGGCCACGCTGACCCCTCACTGGGCAACACTGACCCCTGACTGGGCTACACTGACCCCTGACTGGGCCACGCTGACCCCTGACTGGGCCACGCTGATCCCTGGCTGTGCCATGCTGACCCCTGGCTGGGCAACACTGATCCCTGACTGGGCCATGCTGACCCCTGGCTGGACCATATTAACCCCGACTGGGCTGTACTGACCCCTGACTGGGCCACGCTGACCCCTGGCTGGGCAACACTGACCCCTGACTGGGCCACGCTGACCCCTGACTGGGCCACACTGACCCCTGGCTGGGCCATGCTGACCACTGTCTGGGCAATATTGACCCCTGACTGAGCAGTACTGTCCCTGACTGGACCATGCTGACCCCTGACTGGGCAAGACTGACCCCTGACCGGGCCATACTGACCTCGGACTGGGCAATACTGAGCCCTGACTGGGCAATGCTGACCACTAACTGGGCAATACTGATCCCTAACTGGTCAATACTGACCCCTAACTGGGCTTGGTGGCTCAGTGGTTAGCACTACTACCTCAAAGCACCAGGGTTCCAGGTTCGATACCAGCCTTGGGTGTCTGTCTGCGTGGGTTTCCTCCGGGTGCTCCAGTTTCCTCCCACAATCCAAAGCTGTGCAGGTCAGCTAAATTGGCCATGCTAAATTGCCCATAGTGTTAGGTGCATTAGTCAGAGGAAAATGGTTCTGGGTGGGTTCGGAGGGTCGATGTGGACTGGTTGGGCCGAAGGGCCTCTTTCTACACTGTAGCGAATCTAATCTAGATAATACTGACCCCCGACTGGACAATAATGACCCCTGACTGGGTAATGCTGACCACTAACTGGGCAATACTGACCACTAACTGGACAATGCTGAACCCATTATATTAATTGGAAGTTAGAAAGTTGAGGAGGTCCTTATAGAAACATATAAAATTATGAAGGGAATAGTTAATATAGAAGCAGTGAGGAGCAACTTACTGCAGTTGCTGGAATCTGTACTGAAAACAACAAATGCTGGCGATCACAGTGAGTCAGACAGCATGCATGGAGAGAGAGAGAGAGAGAGGAAGCTAACATTTCAAGTCTAAATGACTCTCATCAGAGCTGTTGGAGGGGGAGCAACATTCCTCTGATGAAGCATCATCTAAACTTGAAACATTAGCTTGCACCCTCTCTCTCTCTCTCTCTCTTCATGAATGCTGTCTGACCTACTATGATCTCCAGCCTGTGTTGTTTTCAGGGTAGCATTTATGCTATAGTTGGGGCGGAGGTAGTGGTGGTGGTATGTAGAGTTCTGGTGGGGGAAAGATGTTGATAGTTCAGGTTAAGTGATTGGAATGTGAGAATGGCAGAACGATGGTATGTCTGACTGCCAGACTCGAAAGAGAAGACAGTCCCGCTGGTGGGGGGAGGGGAGAGAGTACATGGTGACAGATATTGTAAACAAGTAAAACTAAAAGAAAGGGAAAAAATGAGAGTTGGTTCACAGTATGAAGGTGCGGCACTCAGTATTATGTCTAGAAGGCTGTAAAGTGCCCAGTCAGAAGATGAGATGTTGTTCCTCCAGTTCATGCTGGGATTCACAGGAGCACTGCAGTATGCCGAGAACAGACAAATGGGCATGTGAGCAGGATGCTGTGTTACAGTGACCGGCTGCGGGAAGGTCAGGATCATGCTTGCACGCTTGACCGGAGGTGTTCTGCAAAGTGATCACCCCATTTGCGTTTGGTTTCTCCAATGTGGAGTACGTCTTCAACTATAAAAAAGGAAATGGGCATGTTGACTTACCCATGGGGAGGGGATGGGGGTCAGGTGTTTGAAGATAGATCACGTGATGGCACCTCCAGAAATATGACTATTCCCATTCGCAACGTCGACTGGGAGCAAGATCAGTGCTTGATGAGAAACTGGTTTGAACTTAATACATTCACTTGAACAGATAAGATTTCACCTTGCTCTGTTGCCACAACAGTACACAGGGACGGGCAGTTCTTATTTGTGGACAACTGGCAGTATTTACAATCAGTCTCCACCCTTGTGCTTCCAAAATCAGCCAGGTGGCAGTAGAATTATTGGTGGGGTGGTGGTTCCTATGTAATGGCACTGAGTGGGTGGAGGGAGAGTCTGTACTTTGCTGAGATGAGAGAAAGATTTGCATTTACATAGCACCTTTTGGAATCAAGGTTGTAACAAGGTGCTTTACGGCCAATGAAGTACAGTACAGTTACGGTTAAAAAGTTTGGCCAGCCAATTTGTACACGGCAAGATCTTGCACATGGCGATGAAGCAATAACCAGGTGATTTATTTTTTTGTGACTTTTACCAAGGGGTAACTGTCAGCCACGACACCAAGGGGAAATCTGAAATTAATCTTTTATTTCCCATTGAAAGCTCAGATGTAATGTTAGTTTAACGCCTCATTGGAAACGCAGCACCTTCAACAGAAAGCCACACTCCCTCGGTATTGGACTGGTGTGTCAGTCTGTCTCCAAGTTTCTGAAGTGAACCCTCAAGTCATGATCAGATTGGATTTCTTCCAGTGTAGAAACTGTCCCTTCAGCCCAACAAGTCCACACTGACGCTCTGAAGAGTAACCCACCAGACCCATTTCCTTCTGACCAATGTACCTAACACTATGGGAAACCCACGCAGACACGGGGAGAATGTGCAAACTCCACACAGACAGTTGCCTGAGGCGGGAATTGAACCCAGGTCTCTGACGCTGCGAGATGCTAAAGTATCTTTCTCATCTCTGAGTCAAAATATCAGGGGCGGCACGGTGGCTCAGTGGTTAGCACTGCAGCCTTACAGCGCCAGGGAGCCAGGTTCGATTTCAGCCTTGGGTGACAGTCTGCGTGGGTTTGCTCCGGTTTCCTCCCACAGTCCAAAGGTGTGCAGGTCAGGTGGATTGGCCATGCTAAAATTGCCCACAGTGTTAGGTGAAGGGGTAAATGTAGGGGAATGGGTCTGGGTGGGTTGCGCTTCGGCGAGTCGGTGTGGACTTGTTGGGCCGAAGGGCCTGTTTCCGCACTGTAAGTAATCTAACCTAATCTAATCTCCCTAGGTCCCTGCTCCCCTAACCGCCTCTTACAATGGTATATGGCATTGTGGCAGCGCCCTTACACCTGGATTTGTGCCATTCTGCCACCATGATCTTTCTTTTTGTTTTTAGGTAAAATTAATTTTCAAATCTTGTGTGGTGCTATCATTGAAGACAAGGTGCCATTACACCCCCAGGCATGGACTGTGTCAACCAAGCCTGGGAAACCCACACCCAAAGCAAGAAGAAGCCAAATTGGCTTGTCTTTTTTGTTTGATCAATCTGTTCAGATGTGTTAAGACACACCTTTGGAGCAATTGGGACCTGAGTCAGGGCTTTCCAGCCTAGAGGGAAGGACATTTCCATTGCGCCACGCCAAGTCTTGGCACGTCTTCTATGTTTATTGAAGATGTCCTTGTTGGCTGAGATTGCCAGCGGTTCCTGTATCATTTCACTCAAATTAGAAAACTAAAGTTTTCAGCTGGAGGGTGATGGGAATCTGGAACTCACTGCCTTGAAAGCTGGGAGACACAGGACCTCTCACAACATTTAAGAAGTACAGCGAGCATTTTATTAACCGGCAATGATGGGACCAGGAGTTGACCAAATATTCTGGATAATCAAGAGATCCATATAAATAATGCAAACACAGAGTAATAGAAATATAATGCAGGGAGTATATACATCACTGTTACTCCTTATTTACATAAATAATTTAAATAATAGAACATAAAACAATAAAGTGCAGAACAGGTCCTTCAGCCCTCAATGTTGTGCTGACCTGTAAACTAATCTAAGCCCATCCCCTTACACTATCCCATCATCATCCATGTGCTTATCCAAGGACTGTTTAAATGCCCCTAATGTGTCTGAGTTAACTACATTGGCAGGCAGGCATTCCACGCCCTTACCACTGTCTGAGTAAAGAATCTGCCTCTGACATCTGTCTTAAATTTGTCACACTTCAATTTGTAGCTATGCCCCCTCATACAAGCCAACGTCATCATCCTAGGAAAAAGACTCTCACTGTCCACCCTATCTAATCCTCTGCTCATCTTGTATGTCTCTATTAAATCCCCTCATTGCCTTCTTCTCTCCAATGAGAACAAACCCAAGTCCCTTAGCTTTTCCTCAAAAGACCTTCTCTCCAGATCAGGCAATGCAACTTTGTCTTAAATAAAACTTACTGGCAGAGAGCCCTCTCACTTTTACCCTCGACTAACTACTCAGACATCACGAAGATCGTTATAATGTAGTAAACTAGACAATAAACCTAATTTTAATTTCAGGGATATAATTTTGGCCAGTTTGCTGTATATAGATGCACACTTGTACTATTCTAATTGCATTTTCCAGCACTTAGGCCATAGTGTGCATCTAAAGGCATGTTTTTGACCAGCACAGACTTGACGGGCCAAAGGGCCTTTTTCTGTGCTGAAGACCTCTCTGACTATGACCATGCAACTCAAACTTTTGCTTTGAGTTGTAAAGAAACTAGATCATTCCCTGCAACGTGGTCGTAAACTTCTGTTTTCCTGCCAATATATAGAACAGAGTGAATACAGTCCACAAATTACATTTTTATTCTATCTGAAATGAAGGAATCCACTTTTGGGGTGAGAACTGGAAAAGCTGAGATTGTTCCTTTTACAACAGAGACAGTTAAGGAGAAATTTAATACCAGCTCTTCAAATCATGAAGAGGTTTGAGAAAACAAAGGCAGAAGCTTTTTTTGTTAAAACGGTTGATTGTGTGAGGACTGATATTGAAGAGAATTACCAAGTGAACCGGAGGGGGGGAGCTATGGACAGTGTGACTTAAGCAGAAACTTGTCATTATCTGGAAAGCGCTACCTGAACAAGCAATAGAAGCAGGTGGTGGAGAAAACATAGAAGCAGAAGTAATATTCAACAAGATTAAATAAAGTTGTAGTACAGTGGAACTAATCAAATAGCTCTTGCAAAATGCTAGGGCCAGTAGAACAGGACAAACAGCCTCCCTTTTGTTCATTTTTTTATCCCATGCAGTTGGTGGTAATTTTTGATTTGTAACTTTATTTATTTGATACGCTCAGGCACAAACGTGACTAAAAATGAAAACTGTCTGCTTAAAGGGAAGTCTCATTGTTACACGGGATATGTCATGATGAGAAAAAGGGGGCATAGCTTTAAATTAAGGGGGGGGTAGGTATAGGACAGAAGTTAGGGGTAGGTTCTTTACTCAGCGAGTCGTGAGTTCATGGAATGCCCTGCCAGTAGCAGTGGTGGACTCTCCCTCATTATGGGCATTTAAGCAGGCATTGGATAGGCATATGGAGGATAGTGGGCTAGTGTAGGTTAGGTGGGCTTGGATCGGTGCAACATCGAGGGCCGAAGGGCCTGTACTGCGCTGTATTCTTCTATGTTCTATGTTCTAAAATGGGTACTTTGCTAAAGCTGCATTGTGGGATGGTGAGGACTGCAGATGCTGGAAAGTCAGAGTCGACCAGGTGTGCAGCTGGAAAATGCACAGCAGGTCAAGCAGCATCAGAGGAGCAGGGGAGTTGACTGATGAAAGTTCCGACCCGAAATGTCGACTCCCATGCTCCTGTTTGATCTGCTGTGCTCTTTCCAGCTTCACACTTTATCAATGCTGCTTTGGGGGATAGGAAAATATTCATTACGTCCAGCATTGCGGCAGGAGCGGCTTACTGCATTTGCTGGAATCTGTACTGGAAACACAAAATGCTGGAGATCACAGCGGGTCACACAGCATCCAACTCACTCGCCTTGGAGTCAGATTTCTGGGGCCTCAGTCCAAGCAGAGCTCTGCACTGTTTGAGATACTACCTTTCTGATAAGACTTTGGACTGAAGCCCATCAAGCCTTTGAAGAGAACGGTGGCTCAGTGTTTCGTACTGCTGCCTTACAGCATTAGGGACCCAGGTTTGATCTCAGCCTTGGGCAGACTGTCTGTGTGGAGTTTGCACATTCTCCCCGTGTCTGCATGGGTTTCCTCCCACAGTCCAAAGATGTGCATGTTAGATGAATTGGCTATGCTAAATTGCTGATTGTGTACAGGGATTGTAGGCTAGGTGCATTAGTCAGGGGTAAATTTAGAGTAAAAGGGTAGTGGAATGGGTCTGGGTGAGATATTCTTCAAAGAGTCAGTCTGGACTTTTTCGGCCGAATGACTGGTTTCCACATTGTAGGGATTCTATGATTCCACAAATAGCAAGCTGATTACTATTGTGTGTTACTAATGGGAGCTCGCTATGCAAAATTCTCTGCCAACCTTTTTTTTAAAGATGTGGAGCTGCCGGTGTTGGACTGGGGTGGACAAGGTCAGAGGTCACATGACACCAGGTTATAGCCCAACAGGTTTATTGTGAAATTACAAGCTTTTGGAGCGTTGTACCTTCATCGGGTGAAGTGAAGACAAGCATACAGGCACAGAATAGGTAGATTTAATGATTAAAAGATTGTACAAATGGTGCGAGTGGAGTGTCAAGAGGCTGAATAATAAGTCTCTGCAGGTGATTGAAAGTGTCAGACGGTGTGAGTGAAGTGTCAACAGCTGAATCACAAGTGAAAGAAATGACCTACAACCTGAATAATTGGGGCAGAGAGTAGATACAGAAATTTAAAAATTAAGGTGGTACTGGAGACAAACTAAATGACTTGAATAACATGACAGATATAAAAGTGCTGAGAATCTAACCAAAGTAACAAGTAATCCAAAACTGTACAAACTAATTAAGGTAGAGAGATCATGACAAGTTATCAAAGTGATGGTGTCAACAGGATAGTAAGGAAGATTTTAGAGATACAGAACAGATGGTTGAAGCCGCCGTCATGGGTACAGAACTTGGCTATCAGTTTCTGCTTGGTGATTCTGTGATGTCATATATCTTGAAGGCCACGTTGAAGGACATTACCTGAAGATTGGAAGCTGCATGTTCTTGACCGCTGGAGAGTCCCCCAGTTGGGAGGGAACATCCCTGTCCAGCAATTGTTGTGTGATGTCTATTCATGTTATCACAGCGTCTGCACAGTCTCACCAATATACCATGCTATGGGGCATCTTTGCCTGCAGTGTATGAGATTGACAGCATTAGCAGAGTCGCACGAATATCTGCCGTGAAGATGATGGGTAGTGGTTCTATTAATTTACAGGGTGCGGACACCACTGACTCAGTCAAATTTTCTATTTATCTCTGATTGCCCTGGAGAACGCGGTGGTGAACTGCCTTTTTGAACTGTTGCAATCCATGGATGAAAGTATACCTACAGTACTGGTAGGCAGAAAGCTTCAGGATTTTGATCCAGTGGCAGTGAAAGAACAGAGATATATTTCCAAGTCAGGATGGTGTATGGCTTGGAAGGGATCTTGCAGGTAGTGCTGATGGCAGTAGTGTTCCAATGCATCTGCTCTTGTCCTTCTGGGTCATAGTGGTGAAGGGTTTGGGACGGTATTGTTGATTCCATCTGGGTGGTGGTGGTATATTCTGCTGAAACTGTACAGCAGAAGTGGGAGTGAATTTTTAAGGTGCTGGATGGGGGCTGGCACATGAGTATTCCATTACACTCCTGACTTGCACCTTGTTGATGGTGGATAAACAATAGGAAGCCAGGAGCCACGGTATTTATATGGTTGATCCAGTTCAGTCTTTGGTCAGTGGTAACCTCTGAAAAGTTAGTGGGGGATTCAGTGATGCTAATGCCATTGAATTTCAAGTGGTTAGATTCTCTTTTTAAAAAATAAGGTTGCCTGGCACAGATGTTACTTGCTGCTTAACAACCCAAACCTGGCTGTTGTCCATGTGATGATACTATGTCTTTAACAAGTGTACTTTGCCTTAAAACTTCTTCAAAGAAAAAGGACCGAGGTGAAGAACTGTCTATTTGAATCGAATAAACAGCTTGAGGCCTTGGTGTTTCTTTTTAAAAAACAAAGTTGGAACAGTACAAGTAGCCTGAATGGGTGGGGGCAAGCTCCCACAGAACCAAGATGTTTAGTTTTAGTTTTTCAGTCGCAATTGCTAAGGGTCTTGAAGCTGGATGTGGAAGCTGTTTCTTTCCCTCTCTCTGTTACAGCTAAAAGTTGGGGTTCTCTTTATGTAACTAGAATTGCACACAAATCAACCTGTTTTACTGAATGTACCTTTGTCAATGGTGTGTTTATGGGATGTTACTATATTGGAACAGTTAATTAGTAACAGGTACTGTATCTATTATTCAGTTAATTTTTCCAATTTTGTTCTCATATTGTATTTTAACTATTGTGTATAATACAAGTGTTCAAAGTTTGTGAGAAGATTTGTAGCTCGTGTGCTCATTGTTGTGGTTCTGTTCGCCGAGCTGGGAATTTGTGTTGCAGACGTTTCATCCCCTGTCTAGGTGACATCCTCAGTGCTTGGGAGCCTCCTGTGAAGCGCTTCTGTGTTGTTTCCTCCAGCATTTATAGTACTGCAACACATGAAGCGCTTTACAGGAGGCTCCCAAGCACTGAGGATGTCACCTAGACAGGGGACGAAACATCCGCAACACAAATTCCCAGCTCGGCGAACAGAACCACAACAAATAAAGTATGTTTTGCTTCAAGACTGGTAGCTGACCAATTGAATTGCATCCAGAACACAAAGCCCAGCACTTCTCTTTAAAATAAGTAGTTAGGGTTAAGGTTACCTTTTTCATATATTTTGAAAGTGTTTGATCTGGTCCATAACACTGCAACCAGATAGGAGGAAACTTCAGTATCAGAGGAGTCACCAAATAACACTGATCAGTGTGAAATTATCATCAAATGTCACCAGTTCTGACCTCAGGATGAAAAATTTATGAAGTAATTAACAATGACTGAACTTAAAAACGATAAAGGGCTTTGGGACATTACAAGGTCATGAATGATGCTGAATAAATACAAGCTTAATTTCCTTGGCAGACAAATATGAAGTTCATTAAGAAATTCGAAAGGACTGATTTACAAAATCTCATGAGTGTGTGTTTATTACCATTGTAAAGTTTACAGACAAGCATATTGTTAAGACAATTCACAATTAAGCGTGCATAGGGAAGCATCACCAGTATGTTCTACTCATTATTTGCCTTTTGCAACAAAAATAGTCCTCAGATTTTAAGTCATTCATAGATTTTGTACAATATTCAGCAGTACACAAAAAGGAAAGAAAAAGGCAATTAAGTTTTCAGCCACACTCGTGTACTCACATTTATGGTTTTAACAACTGGTCAAGCAAAAATCAACCCGGTTGGCATGGAGACCCTATTAATAATTGCTATGTTAATACGCGATTCAGGGTTGGCCCACTACATCTTGATTTGGAAGCAGAACGAGGCAGACTGGCTTTAACAATTATATTCTAGAATTTCCCCACAATAATTTTGTGACACTACCACCGACATCTCAATTAAAAGTAATTGCCAATTTTTGACAAGTGACATTGCCAATATTCACATTTTGTTGGTGGGTCGCTACTTGTGCCTCTTTTATTACATTTAAAATTGCAACTCCATCCCACCCATCATACTGGAGAACGTTGCACTGAGATGGAAGACGACATGCAGGTCAGACTTCAGAGTAACTAATTCAGACGAGAGGGACAAGATAAATGCACACACTTGTTACTAAAGCAAATAATGTTATAGGCTGCAAACCTTCTAATAAAACATTCCTCTAAGTTATCCCTTCCCTCCAAAATATAATTTGTAAATATTTAAAACCCAGTGCTTTACAAAAGAAAAGTGGATCTTATGGGCCGCTCCCAAGTTTCTCTTGTAACCAGTGCATTCTTCCATTAAAAAGAACACTCAAAATAGAAAAAAGAAATGCAAGGGCAAACATTATTTGGCAAATTTTAAAAAATAATTTCTGGTAAGTATCAAAAAAAAACTCATTGGGAGAGTGGACCGTTTAAAAAAGGATGTTTTTGGAATATAGACAGCCTGTAATTGACAGTACTTTTGTAAACAGTTGGAAGTTTTGTTTTAAAATCTTTTAAAAAGTGGCAATCAAGGGGTACAACAGATTTATCGGAAAATATTTAATTGTTTCTTAGCATCATTATGAGACAGGCCATCGCTTTATCACGGTCTATATTATGGCTACCTGCCCCCTCAGCCAAACATCTGCATAAAAGCAAGGAGTGGGTGGGAGCACATATTTTCAAGAAGGGCTTCTGATACCAAGGGGGCAAGCAGCCTGCAACAAATCATTGCAGTTCACAAGTTATTAAGCTCCAGTAGAGTTTGATCGAGCATCTGGTGCATGCTGAGGTTTTCTTCTTTGGCTTGTGCCAGTTTCTCTGTTGCAAGATTAAAAGACAGACAAAAATAAGTCAATGAAACACAACACGCATTCACTCTACAGATGCCCGTGCTACACTGAAGGCATGCACGTAGAACCCTGCTAGCCAGGTCAAGCCAACTGCTGCCGTGCACTGTGTAAATACAAGTCGGAAGTGTTCTCTTTTGAAAATGAGGGCAAATCCGTAGCTACCAACGACATCCTGTTTCCCCATGTTGTGATAGTAGCAATATGTAATTGGCTCAGACACAGTTTGGTACATCAAGATCATGCAAGGATCCATATGAACGCAAACCCTTTGTTTTTAGGAATCAGCTACCGGTAGTTTAAGAAAATGAAATGCAAAAATGCAACGGAATTGCATTTACAAATGCACGATCAGTTGGTTAGACCGTTACAAACTAAGTGCTAGCATGAACAAAAAACATTACTGCAAGCATATTGGGTAACTAGTCAAAAACTGTATACAACACAATGCCAGCTTACAGCGCTTGCACTTAAACAAGTGTTCTCCTATAGACTAGTTCACTTACCAGGAAATCTAAAATTCAGAGAGTTTGAATAAATTAGCAAGCTGGCTAAGTTACATTACACCAATGGTTTAGGCAAGTAATCTAATTTGACAGGAAATCCAAAACTAGTCAGAGGAGAAAGTACAGCAGTCAGCAGATTATAAAAAGGTTAGAAACCAAGCTAGATACCACCCCTCAAAAATCAGGCACTCAGGTCATTCAAGGCCAGCTTAAGCTCATTAGCAAGAAGACGGTTTTGCTCAAGTTGATGGTACAGGCGATCTTCAGGATCCACAGTCAGGTTAGAAGGAAACAAAAGCGGAAGAGTTGAGGTTAGGTGAGAGAGCACAAGGTAGGAAACCAGCAAAGCTCAACGTCAAAAAAACCAAACCTCATGAATACACAACTCCAACCTGCACAGTGTTGAAACACTATACCATTACTTATAGTCTGAGAAAACATGCCCCAACGCAAACCATTACACATCTACAAAAGACCAGAGACTGAAACACATTTTGGATTTTGCTATTTAAAACATAACACAATCAAATTTCATTTTGTTGGACATTGGTTCCAAGAATTGAAGATTCTGATGACACCAACCTTACAAAAAAAAATAATCTGAAACCTCTGCAAGACAGCATTTGTGGAACTATAATCAAAGTAAGCATTTTTGTGAACTTTGAAACTCATTTAATATAATAACTATCTTTTGATCGGTCCTTAATTTCAAGGTGGGGGGATGGATTTGATTCTATGTGCTTATAAGTAACTTATATACTTGCATTCATTAAGACTCTCACTTTGAGACAGTCCACCTTCAGCTGTCCAGAAGATATTAAATGTCAAATGTACAGTTTGAGACTGAAGTCAATTGTTATCACAGAAAGTAATTAATAAGTCTAATGAAATAGTATCCTTTATATCCATAGGACTAAAATAGAAGGGGACAGAAGTTCCATTTCAGTCATATGAAGCCTGCCTGGCTAGACCACATCTGGAGTTACGGTGAACAGTTCTAGGGCTCTGCACCTTAGGAAAGGTGCATTTAACTTAAAGCCAGTACAGCATAGTCTTACCAAAAGGAGAGCTACAGTCCAAGGTTAAATCACAGGGATAGATTGGGCATGTTTTCCAATGAAAGATAATTAAAAATGAAAAAAATGTTGACTTTTCTCTCTCTCCAATGATACCAGATCTGCTGAGTATTCCCAGCATTTTCTTTTGTTACAGATTATGATTGTTTCCAGGCATTTGGGAGGTTAAAGGGTAATTTGGATAAATAGATTGGACTGAGAAAATATCTTTGTGTCCCAGTTGGGAGTCCACGACTAGGGGCTAGAATCTTTTCAGGACTGAAATTCGGAAAATTTTGCACTCTAAGATCGGGAATCTCTTTTGCAACTGGCAATTGATCTGTTTCTCTTCAAACAGAGACTGACAGGCTTTTTGTTAACTGAAAGCTTTTAAAGGGATATAGGGTAAAGGCAGGTATAATGAAGCTAGGTCACAGGTCAGTCATAGTCATAGAGAAATCGAGTCATAGATATGTGCAGACTCATCCATGCATACCAATTATCCTAAATTAATCTAGTTCCATATCCCTTTAAACCCTTCCTATTGAACTAATTCAATGGCAGAACAGATGAGAGAGAGAGAGAGAGAGAGGCTAAAGGCCCTACTTCTTATCCTAGGTTATTGGTCAGGCTGGGTTTTGGTACACTGAACTGGTTTAATCCAGTAGGGGCTCATGGACAATTTGTCTAGTCCATAATCTCTCAATTTGTCCAGTCCATAATTTGACAATTTGTCCTGGTGGGATTTGAACTCACATCTGCTGGTACAGAGTACAATGCCCTCTTTCTATGGAGAAACCGACAGCAGGATTTAAAAGAATGACCAAACCAGTTACTGATAACCAAGCAGCAAAAGGGAAGCCAGAGCAGACATTGTGGTCTGTACAGATCGTAAAACTCTCAACTTTGGTTCACTAAATATGAATACCAAAGATCCCACCTCTCGAATCAGACATGACAATAAAACAGATAGATCTTTGCACAAAAGATAAAACTCGAGAACAACTACTGAAACAGTTCCCAACAATTCTGAGGCTATGCTGCCATTTTTCCATCTCACTAAAGGAAACAATAAAAAGTTGTTGAGTGTGCAAGTCAGTTGATGATTCAATGTCTGCAAGGGTCATCTGAGTATCTCCAGAAGTAATAGTGTTGCACATAAACTGTGGACCTTGCAAAGAGATTGGACAAGACAGCAATCATGGTTTATTTTTGGATACCAGTGACACCAAGGGACAGTGTGGGACAATGGCTAGTTGAGTTCAGAGGTTGAGGTGTCTTACTGCACAGGCCTTGGGGAGATTGCATCTAGGAGTGGACTGTACAGTTTGGATCTCCATACCTAAGGGAGAATGTACTCACTATAAAAGGGAGAGTAGTGGAGATTCACTAGATTGAATGGCAGGATGTTGAATCATAGAATCCCTACAGAGTGGAAGCAGGCAATTCGGCCCATCGAGTCCACACTGCCCCTCCAAACAGCATCCCACCCAGACCCACCTCTGAATGAGGAGTGGTTGATTCAACTTGGGCCTGTATTCATGAGAGTTTAGATGGATGAAGGGGATCTATTGAAATGTATAAAAATCTAACAAGGCTGGACAGAGTAGATGCAGGGAGGATGCGCCCCCTAGTTGCGAAGCCTAGAACCAGGAGTCACAGTCTTAGGGTTTGGGGCAGGCCATTTAGGACCAAGATGAGGAAATATTTCTTCACTTAAAGGGTGGTGAACCTGTTGAATTTAACAATTACACAAGGTTGTGAAGGCCAAGTCATTAGAATGTTGATAAAAATCATTATTAAACACATTTTTAAGATATTAAAGGCATCAATGAATATGGAGAGAGATGAGGAATATAGTGTTGAAATAAAGGAGGCGTCCTGATCATAGTCAACTGGCACAAAGGGTCAAATGACTCCTATGTCATGATCAAATGCAAGAAGGAAAGAAAATGGTGAGAAAACTAAGGTTTATAGTCTGACTAGATGGTGATCAAAAGAGCTGGGCGGTAGTTGATTTTCAAAAAGTGAGTGCCTGAGGCAGAGAGATGATGCAGCCTTTCCTAAAAGGGAAACGCTGATGAATATTTCCATCAGGGAAACATGTCAGGATTATGGGGAAAGAACAAAGCAAAGGGATTGTCTTGGATCGATGTTGTAAAAAGCCAGACCTGATAGGCTGAATGATTTCCTTCCAAGCTGCCGATGGGAATGCTTCCACAATGTGGAATTCTAGGTGACAGAAGAGTTAAATCTCTAGAAAAATCAAAATACAGCAAGATAGCAAAATAGATTTTGCGCCGATGTTTAGAAAAGTCTGCCAAGTAAAGCAAGAGGCAGAAATACTGGATTTATTCCAAATACATCAAGGTTACCAACACAGTAGGACGGCTGGCTATTCATGGTCCTGGATCAGTGGTGCTGGAAGAGCACAGCAGTTCAGGCAGCATCCGAGGACAGGCAAAATCGACGTTTCGGGCAAAAGCCCTTCATCAGGAAACTGACTGTATAAACTGAAGTGGCCCCATGTTAGAAACAAAACTAAAATTATTCAAAAAGGCAGAAGGTTTGAAGTGAATTGTGTGCAAACTCAAGGGGTTAATTCTACCAACAGAGAGTGCCTTGGCCACTGGGAGTGGGTGTAGCAAAATGGCAGTTGCAATTACACCTCCTTATCTCTGACCGGAACTCATTTCCTCCCATATATCATGGGGCCTTGGAATTACTTGTGATCTTTGATGGAACACAGCTCTTACTGGCAGAAGTAGCCCCTTCAAGCATGATCTTATTAACTAGAGTCATTATAGAATCCCTACAGTGTGGAAACGGGCCATTCAGCCCAACAAATCCACACCGACCCTCGGAAGAGTATCCCATCCAAACCCATTCCCCTTTACTCGACATTTTTCCCTGACTAATGCACCTAACCTACACATCCCTGAACACTATGGGCAATTTAGCATGGCCAATTCACCAGACGGATTCCTGGGAGGACAGATTTGATGTGTGAGGAGAGATTAGGTTGACTGAGCTGAAGTTTAAAAATATGAAAGTGGATCTCACTGAAACAAAATTCAGACAATGCCGGACTGACTGAGTACAAGGATGATAGTCTCTCTGGCTTTCAGAGTATGGGACTGAGGGGTTAGGACTAAGGTGAGGAGAAATGTCTTCACTCAGAGGGTGGTGAGCCTATGGAATTCTCTATCATACAAGACAATGGAGGCCAAGTATACTGAAGAAATAAAAAGGTAAGTCACCATAGGGCTGCTCTCCCATTAGAAAGAGAGGACTGGTGGTGGTTTAACCGGAGGGTCCCCATGCCTTAAGTGAGGAAAGAGGTTGAAAAGGCAGGCCCCTTCATGGTAACCTCATCTGGTGTGGGAATTGAGCCCACACTGTTAGATTACTTTGCATTGTAAACCAGCTACCCAGCCAACTGAGCTAACCAACCCCTTGCCTCTATTGTGAAATAGCTTTCTAGACAATAGAAGCATCAAGGAGTATGGGAAAGAGAATAGGGCTTTGAGTTGATTTATCAATCAGGATCATACTGGATGACAGGAGAGGTGATGGCCTTGTAGTATTGCTGGAATGTTAATCCAGAGACCCAGGTAATGCTCTGGGGACTTGACTTCCATTCCTCCCACTGCAGATGGGGGAACTTGTATTCAATAAAAATCTGGAATTAAGAGTCTAATGATGAGCATGAAACCATTGCTGACATTGGAGAACCCCATCTGGGTTCACTAAATGTCCTTTCGGGAAGGAAACTGCCATCCTTACCTGGTCTGGCCTATACTTGACTCCAGACCGACAACAGTGTGGTTGACTCTTAACTGCCCTCTGGGTAATTAGGGATGGGCAATAAATGTTGGCCTTGCCAATGATGCCCTCATCCCATGAATGAGCAAAAAAACAAAAGCAGGCTCAGTGGACCAAATGGCCTATTCTTGCTTCAAGGTCTGTCTTTAAGCTTGCTGACTTCAAATCAATCCCATCCCTCTCCAAAGTTCAACTGAATCAGGATATGAAAGAGGTTTGCATATGTAAATAATTCACAGCACCACTCTGTTCAAATTATTGAAACTGTGGACCACAGACCAAGAAACACGAAGTGAGGTCACCTCTGGAACTGAACTCACACCGACTCGGAAAGTAGACTGAGACAGACATAATCCAAGGCTCAAACTGAAAAGCAGCATAAACCCCAGAAATTACCAACTCCTCTTCCAAAAAGAGAAAAACCCGCAAGTAAATTAAATAAAGTAAATGCAGAGAGAAAATCATTTTATCAAAAAAGGTAAGTCTTCGTGTTGTGCCCTTCATCAGAAGTGTAAGACTGGTCAAGCATATGTCGAGCATTGGGTACTGGAAAAGCACAGAAGGTCGGGCAGCATCTGAGGAGCACGAGTGTCGGCGTTTCCTGATGAAGGGCTTTTGACTGAAATGTCGACTCTCCTGCTTTTCCAGCACCACACTCTCAACTCCGATCTCCAGCATCTGCAGGCCTCATTCTCGCCAAACTGTTGTATGTGTGCTGACCTGGTGTGGACTCCCTCACAGGTGCCAGCACACCCGCCATGTTTCCACTATGAAAATTCACCAAAAGAAATCCAATAGTTATCTGCAACTGGGCAGTCTTGGTGTATTTTATAGCTTGGCTCCATTCAAATTGTGAATTTTTGCAACAGTTATTTCTCACGAATCTGACAAAACGTTAACAGACGTACCTTTCACAACAATCCAAACAGTGGACTTACTATAACAGATTAATGACCAACTGTTTGGAATTAAGATGGTGGAATGTGCAGGGAGGTGAGGCATGTTATATAGAGAGTGATACTAAATCATACATTGTTGACTATGGAGAGTAACAGGGACACAGGCAGAGAAAAAGGGTCAGTTTTATTCGAGGGACACAGACAGACCAAGCGAGGGGATCTCCAACCCTGTCTAGTTTTGTTTCATAAATCTTGTTCAGCTTCAAACTTACATTTCTTTCATTCCTACATGAATGATTCTTAGCATGTGTAAACAGTCCACACTCCCATTAGTCATTAAATAATCTCTAGCCAAAACAGTGGTGTAATCACTTACCAAATGCAAAAGGAGGGTGGGGAGAATGAGAGCGCACTACTGGATTCACAATAATCACCATATTTTATTCCTGGGCTTTAATTCACTGCTTCCCAACACTTTTCAGGAGGGAGTGGGAGGACAGCTAAAATGACTGGTATAATGGAGTCAGAGCTCTGTGACAGCCAGTACTGCCTCTGAGCTCATGACCTACTTAGGGTCCTCATCTCCACTTTGGGAAGTTCAGCTTTAGCTCCTTCCTGGGATGACACAGTCCAGCAAGGAATGAGGCTGGTTCAATGGAAGGAGAATAGCAATGACCCTTGTCCAGTCAATTCAGTTCACCTCAAACAAACCTTTTCAAACTTCATTAAAACAAGACAAAAAATAATTCTTGTCATGCCTGTGGTTTTCCTATAAGCTGTTGGTTACAGCAGTGCCTTGGGAGGTGAAAATTCAATTCTGGAGGTTTGCTCAGCCCTCGAAACTGTGTGTGTAGATGGACCCACTCAATAAAGTAACTCCCTATAATCATTAACCAGGGATTGCTCCTGCAGTGCATAGACAAATAGGTTGCAAATTAGGCACAATAGCGACTTCCTCAACATTCAATGACCTAACTGGCTCCACGATGCATAGTGAGGGTCAGGAATAGCTACAGATAGACAAGGTTGCTGTATGTGATGGGGAATTGTGCTGACAAAAGGCATTCATGTCATTATCAGCAGATGTACAACCACACCTGAGCATTCAAAGACAAATACATGACCCAGCTCAGGGGCCAACCCTCTCCAATTCAGCCTTCTCATTGACATGTCAATGATCAAAATTGCTCATAGAATCCCTACACGTCCACCCTGTCCCTGTAACCCCACATTTCCCATGGCCAATCCGCCTAACCTGCACATCTTTGGACTGTGGGAGGAAATCCACGCAGACACGGGGAGAATGCGCAAATTCCACACCGAGTGTCAGCAGAGGCAGGAATCGCTGGTGTTGAGGTGGCAGTGCTAACCACCGTGCCACCTCACCTCATCCTTATACTTCAGAACTACTGAAGCAGCATTCTTCATGTGGACAGTTTCGATGACACTCCCCCCAACCCTAAACGAGCTTCCAGTTGCCTGACACTTCAACACACCCTATTCTCCAGCCAACAGCTGTGTCTCAGGCTTGCTGCAGTTCTCCATTGAAGCTCAGTGCAAGGTGGAAGAACAGCATCTCATTTGTTGCCTGGCGACCCTGCAGCTTTCAGGACTCAATATCGAGTTCAGTAATTTTCAGGTCTGAGCACCTACTCCTATATCCTTACCCTAACCCCGGACACCAGGCTCGGTCTTCACATGGGTTGCTTTCATGATAGCCAACCCATTTTCACCCACTGAAGGGGGGTTTTCTTTCTCCCTGGCTCCCCATTATTTCTTCCTTCATCTGCCCAACTGCTGTCATCTCTCTCTCTCTCTCTGGGCTATAACTCCATTTATCACTTACAGCTTTTGAAAAGCCCAACTTCCCCATCGTCAGCCTTTTCCTAACTACAGACAGTTCCGAAGGTTCACCCAAAACATTAACTCTGCTTTCTCTCCACAGATGCCATGAGACCTGTTGAGTTTCTTGTGCTGTTTTCCCATTAGTCACTTGGCCCTCATCAGGCACATTGAGAACAGATACATTTACTTGAAGGATGGATTTCACTTTACAAATAATTCCAATATTGCACTTGCAGCACAGATACAGGCCTTCTTGTTAATGCTCTACATCAATTTCATATAACTTTCACAGACTCAGCATTTGGACTCAACAGATCATCACTGCAGTAATCCTGATATACCTTCGTTGCTGCTTTATAAGGAACTGAGAAAAGTCCAGGGAAAAAAAAAAAGTGATAGATTGAAACAGGACATTTAACCTCACTCAGTTTTAACTAAACTAGCTTGAAGCTTCTCAAAGATACACATGTTCGTTAAACGTAAGATTTGTTTTCAAAATCAAATACAGCTGTAATTGTTTGCAGTCCATTTCTTCATTCCATTATTTATAACGGAAGCAACATCTTCAAATTTCGTCTTTATGCCATCATCTTTTTTTAAAAAAAAAATCAGAAATCAGGCAACACCAGGTTATAGTCCAACAGGTTTATTTGAAATCCCAGGCTTTCACAGCAGCGTTCAAATAAACCTGTTGGATCATAACCTGGTATCGTGAGACTTCTGACTTTGTCCATCCCAGTCCAACACCAGCACCACTACATCATTTTTAAAAAAAAGTCATGGCTTATCTTTCAACTCAAATGCTTGAACGGTGTGCTCATGAACAAAGATCACTAGTTGAATCCAGCATTATGTCAAGTCATGTGGCTTCCTCAAGTCTCCATTCAACGCTGGCAAAAGTCTACACACACACACACGTGGAGGGATAAAGAGCAGCAGCCACAAAAGCATTCTTTCCAGTGTAAAGCATTACCTCAGCTTTATCTTTCAAACTCGCAGCTCAATAATAAATTAAAGAAATGGCAGAAGGATGCAGTTGATCTATAAAGGTGTTTATTTTACATTTAGGCTATGAAGAAAGACACTGTACAATGAAGAGAGTGACTGATGTTACTGAAAGCCTGAAATAGCTGCTAACGACAGCTAGAGCTAGAGATTCAGCCCATTTAAAACCTTGAGTGAAGGAGGATTCAGAAACAACAAAAGCCAGCAGATTGGCGATGTCTTTGGCATTGCAGTGAAGCAGTTTATCTGCGTGAGAAAGAGGTACAAAATAAACAAGAAAGCAATGAATGACAGAAACAGATGAAAGCAGAAGGCAAAACCAAAACGCAAACTACAAAAGGAATGGGGAAATAAAACAAACAAAAAAAGAATTCAAGCTACTTTGGCCAATTTCTGATTTGAAGTTCAGGATAAAATCATACCAAGCTGAAGGTTTTGGAAGAACAACGTTTTCTAGTTTAAGAAGGAACCAGCTGTATTTCAATTTGCAGAAGTCAGGTACTGCTGCCTCTGCTGGTACCCAGCTGTCGCTGGCTAATTTGCATCTGGAAATGTTTAACACACTTAAAATAAAATACTTCCATAAAGTCTGTTCTCAGCTTGATATGGCTTAACAGAGGTCAATGATGCAAAACTCCCACAGTATACAGGATGTACTAGTCTATAATGAAACAGACCAGGAAGAAAAAGAGGTTTGATTTTGTCATTCCACCTCCCTTTCACACTTGACCCTCTCCTGTGTCCCCTCTGAATATTTCCCTCTAATGTTCCACCCTTTGAGCCACAGGATGCCACAATGCACTGTCCCATAGGAGATGCTAGGGGAGAGCTTGCTTCTCATCCACAGGTGAGCCTGTTCCCTCAAACAAAAAGTGCAAGCTTTCCAACAGTGCAAAAGCATACATGGATGAAAACTTTGGGTCATTACCAAGGTGTGCCCTGCAAATGGAAGTGTAATTTACTTGCAGATTCATGCCAATTTGGAACTGGCAAGCCATTGAAATACACCACCTTCACACAGCCACGGATTGAGAAAATTTTAAAAAAATACTAGCAATCACACAAATTTGTTCTTCAAGGATCTCAATGACTACTTTCTACAAACATTACAATTTAAAAGTATGAGGGATGAGAGCACTTCAAACAGTGGGGAGGAGTTGCAGCGCTAGCACAGGGTCTGCATGTTCATCTTGCTTTTTGTGTAGAGATGGTTACTAGTCACTTTCCTGGTGTCCTTGCATTTGTTTTTGCAATTATCCTGCTCAGTTATGCAACACCCCCTGTGTGGAAAAAGTTGCCCCTTAGGTCCCTTTTAAATCTTTCCCTTCTCATCATAAACCTATTCCCTCTAGTTCTGGAATTCCCTATCCTGAGGAAAGGACCTTGGTTATTTCACCCTATCCATGCCCCTCATGATTTTATAAACTTCTAAAGGTCACCCCGCAGTCTCCAATGCTACAGAGAAAATAGCCCCAGTCTCTCCCGATAGCTCAAACCCGGCAGCATGCTTGTACATCCCTGGTAATTCCAAAATATTCACGGACCTCATTTCAAACAGAGCAGGTGGGACTTGAACCCAGGGCTCCTGGTCCAGAGGTAGGAACACTACGACTACACCACAAGAACCCCATCCCTTTCCTCGGAGTGTAGTGACATTAATTGGGTAGCTTCGTTAATTCAAGCACATGCGGTTGATTGACCTCCTTCAGTGCCACACGGTTCTATGATTGGTCTCCTCCAATTAAGGCTGCCTTGCTTCGTGATTCATGAGACGAACCCACACCCTTTGACTCTATATTAAGCATCGCTTGGTGTGGCACAGGAACCCAGGCAGTTCTTACTGCAAAGGGAGATGGTTGGGCCAAGGTGGCACAGGGTTCCCAGGCCTCTGCTTTCTCTAGGCCCTCTCGGAGACTGGCCAAATGCTTTGTTTTTGTTTCTGTCATGTGCTTGGTTTCATACCGCTCCCTGGCACTCACAGGGACAGCCCAAGTTGACCAATTACATCACTAACTCTGACCAGTGAGCTTGAGCAGCTCCAAACAAAACAAACGTTTCTCAGCTCTGCACTATTTACTTCGATCTGTGGGTAGTACAAGGCATCAACTTGGGCTCAGTCACAGAGTCAGAGAGATGTACACCAAGGAAACAGACCCTTCGATCCAACTCGTCCATGCTGACCAAATATCTTAAATTAATCTAGTCCCATTTTGCCAGCAATTGACCCCTATCCTTCTAAACCCTTCCAAAACATACAATGTTTAAGAGGCATCTAGACTGGTATAATTTTACCAGCCTCCACCACTTCCTCTGGCAGCTCATTCCACACACGCACCACCTTGTGTGTGAAAAAGTTGCCCCTTAAGTCCCTTTTAAATCTTTCCCCTCTCACCCTAAACCTATGCCCTCTGGTTTTAGACTTCCCTACCCTGGGGGAAGAGACCTTGGTTATTCACCTTATGCACGCCCCTCATGATTTTATAAGCCTCCAAGGTCACTCCTCAGTCTCCAATGCTGCAGAGAAAATAGCCCCCAGCCTCTCCCCATAGCTCAAACCCGGCAACATGCTTGTAAATCCCTGGGAATTCCAATATCTTCATGGGCCTCATTTCCAATGGAGTGCCAAAGCATCAGATTTTAAGCAACTTTGGATTTTTAGAACACTCCGCATTCAAGGTCATAGATTCCATATCCACAAAATGACCAGATTTGTTGAATTCAAATTATAGTAACGTGCCATGGTGGGATTTGACCTCATGACCCCTGGGCTAGTAGCTTGGATCCAACACTTCCATCCGTGTAACTGCTTTCTTAGAGTTGGAAAGTAAAAACGGCCCCTCCAACCGCCCCCAGCAGGAATTCATACAACCGAATGATCATTCAAACTGCAACATAACCCACCAAACACAAATTTAAAGCGTGTTCCCTTTGAAACAAAGCGGATGGGCCAATGTTGACCCGAGTAGATAGAGTACTTTACAAAAGTTAACAATGTAAGCATTCAGGAGGGAAACCATCACCAATTTTGAAATCTTGTAGGTATGTTGCAGATGAAATCTCACTTTTAAACTTAGTCTAAGAAATGTTAATGCAAGAAAAATGCATTAATAAACTAAAATGCAGGAAAATGAAAAGGCACTCAAGGAGGTGGTGCAGGCAGTAAGTATGGAGGAGACTAACTAAAGGGATGAGTTTTTGAATAATATATTGATCAGTTCAATAGAAGAGGAACCTGATGTTACAGTGAATTTCTCTGTGCAAACACAACACACACACAAACCACACACAAATGGATACAATTGTAGCAATACAGTGATGCCCTTATCCAGAACAAACTTTATATTTTTGGCTTTTTGATTTAGTCTTTAGGCAAAACTATCTTTCCCCAAAAGCAAATGCGCCTACGCATTAAAGCAGAACAGAGTTAATCTGGTGAAGTGCACACAGGTAAAATTAACCATCACTCCGGGGAAATTGTTCCATAACTTCTCCACTCCCCGACAGAGCAAACAAACACAAAAAAAATCGAAAACGTTTAGGAAGAAAAAAAAAACTGAACCAAGGATTTAAACAGAGTGCACTTATGTTCAATACGCTCAAATACTGGTTTAAACAGATACTATTAAGTAAGAGGAGAAAGGGGGGACTACAGATCAGAGTCGAGAGTGACACGCTGGAAAAGCACAGCAGGTCAGGCAGCATCCAAGCAGCAGGAGAATTGACGTTTCAGGTATTAGTTCTTCATCAGGAATGGCTTATGCCCAAAACATCGATTCTCCTGCTCCTCAGATGCTGCCTGACCTGCTGTGCTTTCCAGCACTACACTCTAGACTATTAAGCAAGAGGGGCACTTGCATTTTTAAACATAGCTGTTCTCATGAGGACAAGTAAAACCTGTACAGTTTGTTAAGTATATAAACATTAGTGCACTGCAAAATTAAGTGCAGTTAGGAGTTAAGGACAGGGATATAGGAAAAAAAAAGTTAAGAATTAGTTTTATGGATTAAGGAAGTGCAGTATGAGGAAGTTTATTTGGAAAGTCATGATAAACAAATGCAAACAGGCACAAAGAAAGAATTACATTGATGTCATATCGTTGAGAGCATGGTCCAGTTCCTCGCTGATCGCCTTGTACTTTAACTTCTGAGCATACAATTCATCTACAGAGGCAGAGGGGGTGATGGCAAGGCGAATGTGATGACAGATAGGAGATGAAAGATCATCGCATCCGGTACAGACAGGAGAGCAGCCAAAAGGAAGGGAGAAACAGATGTACAACCAAATAGAAATGAAAAACAAAAGATGAAAAAAAAGAAAATCAGTCAGAGGGAAATGAACCAAACTGCCACTTCACGCAGAAAAGATACTTGCCTTTTGCAAACAAGTAAACAGTTTGTCAGCCTTATAGGTAAACAAAGTCTCCAATTTCAAAGGGAACTCCTCACTGCACACAGAGAAGCAGTACATTCATATCTGAATGACACAAGAAATGGTACTGCCAGGAAGAATC